>NC_056741.1:1027954579-1027962079 GCF_019279795.1 Protopterus annectens | reverse complement strand
TGTGGGGGTCTATACTGGTCCTGATGAGCTTATCTGCAACAAGGTTTCACTCTGACAGAATCTACTACCCTAAGTTATGTGGGTAGATTACCATAACTTCAAGAGATGTAATAAAACAGGGAGGAGGCCAATACCTAAGTCCTATGAAGCCCCTGGACAATGGTCATAGTAAAGCCTATTTTGAACCTGGAAAAGAAATCCAGTTTGTAAAGCACTACTGGACTGGACTGCACTGTTCTGTACTGCACAATACTGAGCACCAAATTGCTGTCTGCAGAATGCTTTTAGGGTCTGCCCCTTTCCATAAATCTACAGAATAAGTTAATGCCATGTTGAATGGTCTATAAGAAAGCCTAGTACTGGTTTGGTGTAGTGAGTATAACAAAGAGTAATAGCACAGACAATAGCAGACAAGCTAAAATGGCTGCCAAATGTACCTTGACTGAAGACTATAGCACAACATTGGACGCCAGCACACAAATAATCAATAACCAGAGGCATCCTGGCCTGCCAAGGATCTTGGCTCTTAGAGTGGCACCAACTAGAAAATCTTTTCCATTTACCCATATATGATTTCCTAGTAGCAGGTTTTCTCACCTTCTTAAGTACCTGCTATAAATCCTTAGAAAAAAAGGTGCCTAAATGGTTTCAAAACTGTATCATCCAGGTAGATAGTTGAAGCAAGTTCTGATTAGGGTGTGTCAAACTCCCCAGGTTGTGTAAGCAAATCTGGTCAGCGTGGAGTCTGTGGTAATAGCCCTTGACCAGACTGAAAAGGAAAGAGAATCACTGTTGCCTTGTCCAAAAGGGTATCACCACAATATATATATATATATATATATATATATATATATATATATATATATATATACAATAAATATATACACACACACACACACACACACACACACATACATATATATATATATATATATATATATATATATGTATATATATCCCTATAAAAATATATATCACTGCGGTGGTGGTGCTGCGGTAGCGTTGTCGCCTCACAGTAAGATGCTGTCTGGTTCGATTCTCAGCTAGTGTGTCTTCTGCGTGGAGACATGCGTGAATGGGCATACCTTCATTGAAGGTTGTGCATCAGAGCTGGCAACTCGGCATGTAAGAATATACTGCCAATCATTAGCGGACCGGAGTTCCACTGTGGCGACCCCTAACTGGGAAAAGCCGAAAGACGCAACAACCCCTATATATATATATATATGGAAACACACATATATTTGATATTCTTATTCAGATTTTTATGTCGATGTGTTTCTCCTCTGGCTGGTATAATTTTTATGTTAACTGTCTTGAAAACATATGGGAATTTTGGAAGATGGGAAACAGAAATCATGTAAGGTTCACAAAAAGAGGAAAAAAAATAAATGTAAAAGTATACATTCTACATAGCATGAGTAATCAAAGCAGGAATATCTAGTCAGTGCAGGGACACAAAAAAATAAATAAACATCCAAACCAAGAACAATCAAACTTCTCCATATAATGAGGAGACCATTGCTATTTAGTTGGAAAGATGGAACCTACTCTTTAAGGAATAAGAAAAACAAAACTAGAGTTGAGCTGACTTATGCCAGCTTTAAAGAATGATCCTGAAGAGCATGAGTCCAGGAACTGCTATGGACAAACACTTCCTGGGCCAAGTGATTGGAAAACATATTTAATCAAGCATTTCCTGTCTTGATTACCTTTAAATTGATTGTAAATAGATGACTAATCTAAAGCTGATTGTTAGTTGATTAAAGGGTTAATGTTAGTTGATTAAAGGGTTAATTTCATGGGATTGGCAAGTACAGGGAGTGAGGTATATTACAAAAGAAGAAATTTAAGAAGTATGTGGTAAAAGCATGGGATTGATTGAAACAAGATGAATACATTACAGGAAAACTGACTCTAAATAAATGATGCTGATGCTGATGTTAAAATTAATATCTGCTTACTTCTTCTGAAGCAGAGCTGAATCTATTAAAATCTGAACTTATATGAAGAATAATGGAGGGGAAAACTAAAACGGTGCAATTTATATCACGAAGTGTGAACACAGAATTCTTAATTAACATAACCTAAATTAAAGAATATATACATCAATTTTCTTCAGAGTAAATGGATGCATATAAGAATGCATATTTAATGGACAAGATATTTACTTTCTATTTCAGTGCTAGGGATGGGGTTACGGTACTTCATTTTACCTTCTCAGCACAGGAGATTGAGTAATGATATGTCATCACTTTTAAACCTCCAAATCATAGACATGTAGTCATACAGGCTGACTTAAGGATAGAATGTCTTCTACTGACAGCCCAGAATTAAGTAAGCAGCTACTGAAGTTTTGTAGAAATGCAAGAATGTAGTCAAGAAATGATCAGGAGCAATAAGGGAACTGAGGAAAGACAAGGTAAATTAAAAGGTTAAATAAAATTATATAAAACCCTAGCTCAGTAATGGAACAAACATAGATGGGAAAGGTGGAAGATAGGGAGCCATTAATATAATTAAAGCAACTGCAACTGAACAAAATCATTTATTGCTGAGATTTTTTATTTTAGATTTTAAAGTCTTACTGTGGTTTTAAGATAGTGGCATGTTTTATGTTAATTTTATCTTTAAGAATTTATATATATGTTTACTATTATTGTGCTGTTGTATATTGACATTTTGATTTTGTTTTCATCTGCATCTTGAAATCTGTTTTATATACTATATAATTTGCTGTTTTTCTTAAATGTTATTTAAGATTTGCTTGTCTGAACATCATCTGATTTGGTAAGTAATATAAAAAAGTTGAGCTGAATTGAGGAAGAAGGCCAAGTTCAGAAAAGTAAATAGGTCTTACAAAAAATGTATGTTTTAAAAGCACATCATCCGGGCTCCCATAATTAAGCATGACTCTGTTTGTTGCAAGTGCCTAGCTCTGAAGTTTTTTCTTTTCTATTTTTTTCCCCATTTTCATCCATCCACAACCCCTTTTCCCACTTTAGCACATGGGCTCGGGGTGTCACTTTAACAGTGACAATCATCTAGAGCCGAGGTTTACACTGCCAGGTGGCCATTGCCATGATCTTAAAAGTTACTGTATATAATATACAAAAGATAGCAGCATGGAAGCAAAGCCCTCACATGGGTGGTGTGGAGAGCTTACTCCCTACAAAAACTATAAAAAAAACTTCTGGAATAATCTACAGCAACAGCAACAAAGAGACTTGCTCTTACAATGTGGAACATATGGAGGTGTTCACCAGATTCTTTACTTAAGAATGAAGATAAATCTGTGATGCTAGAAATAAGCATGTCATTTGCCAAGAAGAACAAAGGGAGTATACATTAAGGTCTGTGATGAAAATATGTGTCTGAATAGAAGTGGAAGTGCAGGATGAACTGACATAATGGAAGAGTTTATTAACCAGATAAAAATGTTATATAATATTGTGTCAATGATGACATTAAAACTGTTCTAAAGGTATTTGCTGAGCTTGTACTTTTCTAAACTGAATAGTTATGATAGTGAGTTATTGGCAGTTTGCTAATTAAATCTGGAGTAGAAGCAGTTAATAAGCTTAACCCCTAGACGGACAACCTTTGAAGGTACACTGCCCACTAGGTTTTGTAAAATGTTACAATAAAGTATCCCAGTGTTTGATAAATCATTCTAGCAGCTACAGATGGGAAATACTCCTCCACCCACTTGACCAGTATCTCTAAATACCCCACTAATGGAATAGTCCTTGTCTGCATAACTAGAAGTAACCTATGTGACTATTCTTATGATGAATAATAATGAACAATATTATAATAAAGAATAAATAAGCCATTAGATTGTCACAGATAGGATGCAGGAAATCAAAAGAGGGGAAGTTACCTCCACAAAGAGACTACTCACCAGTGAAGACCACCTGGATTCTGTGTTGGAACCTCTTATGTTTGGCATTTACTTCTCTGAAGTAAAACCCACCTCCTAAAGACTCTGGCTGACTAATTTTGCTGATGACTGCAAGCTGGGAATACTCATTAAATCACCAAATGATTTAGCCATCCTATAGGAAGGTATGTCCAATATAAATAACTGGTGACAAAATCATGGACTGAAACTAAATGCCAAAAAATTCATTATCATATCCTTTGGGAAGTTATCTACCCAGGGAGCTACCACACTGACAATATGTCTCTAAAAGGTGATTCTTTTGTTTGGGATTTGGGCACTTATGTGGATAGTAACCCAACTTTCTACCAACATGCATCCATTGTCATAAGAAAGTCCTTCTATATTGCACGGCTTATAAACAAAGGTATTGTGTCTAGGTCTAGGGATGCCATTGCTTTCCCTTAATCAACCCTCATTAGGCCAGTCAGTGAGTATAATGCCCCCTTTGGCATGTATCTGTCCAGACACATGCATTATCTAAAACCCACAGAAATACCTTGCTAAAAGAATGCAAAGTCTAAACAATTCATTCTACACAGACAGACTCAAAGCCATATCACTATACTCAGAATCATTGAGACTGCTAAGAGGTGTCCATAGTCTGGCACACAAGGCATTCTTTGATTAAATACTAATGGATTTACTGCACATCAGCAAGTCAAATGGCATCAGAAATACTTGATCTAAGGAATTAAACTCTTATGCAACATCAACAGAATGGTTTGGATGGACAGGTTTTTCTAACACTGGGTACCACTGCTCTGGAACAGACTCCCTATCCATGTAAAACAAAGTTCATCCCTATCCATTTTCAAGAGCATCTTGGATCTATGGATGAGAAACAAAAATATTTAGTACAGGACTGCCTCCTGTACAGTATCTACTAAATGCTTTATCCCATGTATGAATCCCCTCAAATTATTTATGGTATGATCCCAGTTATTTTCACTAAGGGTAAGATAGGCCAATCTAACATCAAGTGGAATAAGTTAATTTAAGCACAAAATGGGAAACTAGCTAGGCTTAAAATTACCCACAAAGACAGCTAGACTAGTACTTACCTATGTAGCTATGAACTTATTAATGTGTTTGCAAATTACAACAATGGGAACAAGAGGATAGCCATTGCACTGCTATATCTTGATAGAGTAATTATAGCAGATATTGTCTATCCAGAATTGAGCAAGACCCTCAAATGTGTTTCACAGTCATCAGTTAGGAAAATGTAAGGATATCAGTGGGGGCCTAGACTGAGGTATTGGATTGATGGGTGTTTGAAGGATGCGATATTGCAAGTTATGATAAATGGGATGTTGTCTGGAATATAGACACATAGCTCCTCTCACTGGAGTAGAGAAATAAAGTACTGTTGATGTCCCAGATGACAAGAGTTTTTATAATGGATCAGGCACAGGAGAGATTGGGTTAGATGGTTGGAATCGAGCAGCCGTTAGCTCAGTAATCCCACAGGGAGAGTAGCAGTCTAGTCTGCTGCAGCACTGAATCCCATTGGAGGGTGAAAGAATGGCAAATAGCAAACAGCCACAGACATGCGCTTACTGTTTAACATGCTGCTTTGTCGTAGTCCTATAATGGGGATAGCCTCCTAGGAAGTGAGTGTGCAGAAGTGTTCACATCCTGCACGAAAAGGGGGAGGGCACTGCAGAGCTCTCATGTCTGTGAATCCACATGTTAGCCACTAAGGGACAAGTTATTAGGAGTCATGAGAAAAGCCTGGATTACTGTCTAAATGATAACCTCTCATATTCAGCTTTCACCTCTGAAGAAGTGGATAATTGGATCTAATTAGCTAAGAGTGGTCCAATGACTGGCAGGAAGAATGCGGATAAACAGAATATTAAAAATAATAATACAGGAACATACATGTGGAATAAAAGAAAGGTAGGTCTTGATTTTAGTACTATTTAAAGTATATATTTCAGTTATATCTGAGGTACACACAGCCTATCTGGAGCTCGCCAAGGCCTTCGACACCAACCCCCACTCTGGAATCATAGATAATCTTACTAAGCTGGGCATAAATCCCTATGTCACTCAGTGGGTTGTCAACTGACTCACTGACAGAAGCCAGACTGTAAAAGTAACCGACTCCAAATCCAGCTCCAGACAAGTGACAAGTGGAGTACCTCAGGGTTCAGTCCTGGGACCACTCTTGTTTGGCATCTACTTCTCTGAAGTACAGGCCAACACTAAGGGACCCTGGCTAGCATAATTCGCAGATGACTGCAAACTGGGAGCCATTATTGAATCCCCAAATGATGTGGATATTCTACAAAAGAGCCTTACAGAAACAGATGCTTGGTGCCAGAGCCATGGGTTCCCACTTAATGCCAAGAAATGTATAGTTATCCCCTTTGGGAAAAAAACATATACCCATGAATTACCACATAGGTGGCAGTACACTTAATGCCAAGAAATGTATAGTTATCCCCTTTGGGAAAAACCATATACCCATGAATTACCACATAGGTGGCAGTACACTAAACACCAAAAGTGTGATGAGAGACTTAGGGACACAGGTGGACAGTGGTCTCACCTTCGATAACCGCATCGCCACAACAGTCAGGAAATCCTTCTATGTGGCACACCTCATTACTAAGGGCTTTTCATCCAGAAAAAAGGAGGTCATTGTCCCACTGCACTCATCCCTCATTAGACCCATTATAGAGTACAACGCCCCATTTGGTATGTACCTCACAAGACATCTGCAATTGCTGGAAAGGCCGCAGAAATACCTCACTAAAAGAATCTTAGGCCTAAAGCAGATGCCCTATACTGACCATCTAAAAAAACTCCAGCTATACTCTGTGGCATATTGTCTACTCAGAGGCAATCTCTGCTTAACATACAAGGCCATGTCAAACCCTGAGCTGTTGGACATGCTCCACTTAAAGAAATCCCAATCACTCAGAGCCACACGCTCCAAGGATCTAAACCTTGTGATCACAATGAACAAAACATGCTGGAGGGATAGGTTCCTGACCCAGAGACTCCCCATACTCTGCAATAGACTGCCCATACATGTCAAGCAGAGCGCCTCCTTGGCCCTCTTCAAAAGGAACCTTGATGATTGGATGGGAGATAGGAAATTCACCCCAGGGATCATGTCAATTGCCCTGCTAGACAGGGGTCCAGGGAAGTAAATATTGTGGGAGGAAATATCCAGGGAATTGTTATGAATAGGCTTGTATAGGCCCTAGGGCCGATAGCCTAGTACCAACCTATGAACCTATGAACCTAATAGAAAATCAGATCAGTCTCTCTCGTGATGAGATAAAGAATGGTGCATCAGTGAAGGATTCAAAAAGCACTATAAGAGGAGGTTTGGCAAGAAGGTAAAAGAGTGTGCACCTTAAGGTTAAGGTTTTGTACTTAGGTTGCAACCACCCTGATGTTAAGATTCAGCTGCAGGTAAAGGAAACATAACAGATCCAGAGACAGATCTGGGGGTTGATTAACACTGTTTTATAGGGCCAGTATGAGGAAGGTAGAAGGCTGTAGGAAAGCAAGATAAAATTCTCTGATTTATCATT
>NC_056741.1:1027949579-1027952079 GCF_019279795.1 Protopterus annectens | reverse complement strand
AATGTCTAAAACCCAAAACATTGATTTCCAGAATAGTTCTCTTAGATCATTTTAAGTTGACCTGTATCATCAGATTGCCTAGTAGATTTTGTTAATCCATTGCAGTCACTCACTGCTCTCTCAGTAAACTAATCATCTGTTCTGTTGTTCTTTGCAAATGTACTGCATATTCTTTGTAAGCCAATCATGGGACTTCTTCATAAACCACAGCATTCCCATAAGTATTTATCTTAAAGGCATTATATAACTGGATCACGTCACCTCTTTTTTGTCTATCAGAAATTAAGTAAAGATCCAAACTCTTGAGAAGTATAAAAGAGGCAGGCACATTTAGAGATGGAACTGTTAACATACATCATTTCTATAGTCAGAAGTTCTACCCACAATTTATAGAAGCAATAGAGCAAATTAGCCTGAATCCTTGAAGCAGATAAATGCTTTATCCTGGTATTACTTCATATTGCTTCTGAACTGAGAAATGTTATACAATGCAGCAATTTATTGGGTAATGTGCTCTGGGAAGCATGGGCCAGCAAATGAAATAATGTTTCACGTATGGTCAAAGAGAACTGGGGTGTACTTAATTTAAGAGAGGGGTTTGTGTGAGAGAATAAGAAGATTTTTATATTGAGTTTAATTGTTAGAGGGGGGAAGTATATTTCATTGAGTAGTTTTAATGTGAAAGTATTAAGTCAGTAAATAATTCTAACAGTGATTGGGAGCCAATTACATTTTTTTTAATTGATGTGCTGTGATGTTTATGTGCATCTGATAAATAAATAAATAAAGCTGAATATTTTACTTTCTATGTTTGAAGTAAAGAGGTGTTATGACCTGATATTTGAATACAAATAGCTAAGGAGTATTTGAGTCGAGGTATACGAACACTGAGGGCAGCAGCCTGATGTACATCAGTGATATGTACATTGGACGTATATTAAGCTGAGGTAGAGCACTATTAGTATGTTTTTGACATGTTTATTCATGAACAGTGTATAATCTAACAGGAAACCATGATATCTGTGTCCTGGGAAGGGGAGAGGAGGTACCTTAAGGATCAAAAACAGTATGAGTGATTACATCGAATAATACTTTTATTTTTTTTAAAGGTAACAACTGAATATTTTAACATCTGTACATCTCTGATATATCACCTTAACATGATATTTTTTATATTTAAGTGAGAGAGAAGTGGGAGAATTGTGTCAGTTGTAACAGAGAAATGCTGAGCATGCACATTCTTAATACCACTGCAGAACCTTTATAAAAGCTGAATTATATCATTCATCTGACTTAAAACCATATTGTCTTTGATAAAGTAACTGTTGATCACTGTCTCTATACTTGCAAATATATTTATAAAAACATGTTTTATTGTCCTTGTTGTTATAAAACAAATTTTCCATAAAATCTTTTCTCAAAACTTGCCTGGTCATTAACTACTTAAAATTTAATTTGCCTGTGTAATCCATATAGTTGCGTTTTCAACACTTGATTTTTCAACCCCCTGCTTTCTCAGTTTATTTGTTCTGTACCTACTTAAACATCTTATTTTATGATTCATTTCATACCTATCATTGATTGTTTTTCCCACATTTGAGCAGTTTCTAGCTGGCCTAAATCTAATTATACTGCCTTTTAGATAATTCCACATTCCAGCAATAACATCTCTCCCCATGAAATACCTTTTAGCTATTCTTTTGCCTTTCTGTATTTAATGATATTAATCTATGTTTATATTAAGACAATCCAATTTTTAGTTTGCAAGTCCAACACAAACAATTACAGTATAATCACTAATAATATCAAATATATTTTCCTCTTATTGGCTTCTTGTCAGTTTGCTTTTAGTTATTTTTTAATATCAAATCTGTGAATATTTTTCTTGTTGTTTTTGTAGCACAACCTATTATTTACTTTTTAATTGCTGAAAGAGCAAGTCACTTAACATTATCATACATCTATCATAGGTTGAATAGAAAAAACTTAATTCGTAAAGTTGTATATTGTACAAGATTTCTGCAGACTGTAGATTGCTACCTCTGAAAGGCTAGATTTCCTGTTTTTAAACTAATAAGTATACAATCAAGCCATTTTTTTCTCATATTCTGAAAGAGATCTATTATGGGTAATGTTATACTGCCATTTTCCCCATGAATGTGATATATATAACATACTCTCAATCTCTTAGAGTAAGAAATCTGGACAAAGCCAAAAATAGGGACAATTTTTAAATATTGCTCTTACAATCTCAGAAAGTTGATAGAAGAATAACAGGTTTTGCATTAGCCTGAATTTTCTGAAGGGTATGAAGTCTGAAATTCAAATGTCTGTCATTATTTTCTGAATTCAATCTTTAATTATTCACCAATAATTTGACAGAAAAACACAATGTTATGAAAAACAGACCAAAAATATGAGGCAAAAATCTGGACATTCTGCAAAAATCTGCACAGTTGAGAGGTTTAATCAATTAGTAGTCCTGTTATTTCCATCAGTA
>NC_056741.1:1027859579-1027944579 GCF_019279795.1 Protopterus annectens | reverse complement strand
TGTGTATGTCAGTATGCTACATACCACTTATGATTGCTTAGGTTTCAATTGTATTTTTTCTATTCTTGTTAATAAATGTTAAATATTTAATTCCATACATGCTTTGTACTGTAAAATTCAGACCACAAGAGCACAACATTTATTTTGAGGTTCATAGTATGATGTTTTAATTGACAAAAGTCCTGTATTCCAGTGATATAGATACCTCACATTTTCCCAAAGAAATTATGATCATAGTGGAGGTTAGTTTAGATTCTTTCCTGTATCTGTGTGTGCTAATGAACGGGATAGGCCAGAGAGTATTATATTATTTAATTGTTTGTTGACCAAATGGGTGGCACAGTGGTGCAGCAGAGAGTGTAGTTGCCTCACAGCAAGAGGTTCCCTGGTTTGATTCTCAGGTGGGATACCTTCTGTGTGGAGTCTGCATACCCTCCTTCTGTTTGCGTGGGTTTCCTCTGGGGCTCTGATCTCCTGCCACATTCCAAAGACATGCAGTAGGTGGATTGGATACTCTAAGATGGCCATAGATGTGCAAGTTTGTGGAGTGCAATAATTACAGTACTAGGGCTAGCCACATGATGGTGTAAACCTTGGCTCTAGATAATTGCCACTGTTAATGTGACACCCCAGGGGTTGTGGAGGGAATGTTTACCAGGTACATAGATGAATCTTTTTGAACAACGTTGGACTACAAATGATGCCACAATGTTAAGAAAAAGGCTATGCACATAGACAAATCAGAATCAAAATAACACTAAACTAAACATTTTGTTTTTGGATATAAGAAAAACTGGAAAGTGGGACTTGCAAGATGGCTGCAGACTGATTAACATCTTAATTTCAACTCTCCCAGTGTAAAAACAGAAACTCAGAAAAGAGAGACAGTGAATGTGTCATTTGGGATAAATTTCAGTAACTGGCTAGTAATTGCACTGTCTGGATTTCAGCAAAAAAGACATTCCAACAGCCTGAAAGAAAATCAATCACAAAACGTGAGGCAAAAACACTAGCTAGGAAGAATTCTGCAGCTGTTCAGCAAAATGCAGTTCAAGCTCCAACTTTGGGGTAAGACATGAATTCCAGTAATCTAGAAGAAAAACTAAGTCAAATCTGATCACAGATGGTTAAAATCAATGGAACACTGAAGGGAGTATATCAACTCAAATAACAAAAGTCTGGAAAAATGGAAGAAGCTTTAAACAGATATTCAGATGAGCTGATAACACTGCAAGGCTGGCTGAGTATGAGACTGCTCAAAAAGAGATGTTTCAAAAATGGCAGAATTAGAGGACAGAACACATTGGGAAAACCTGAGATTTTCTGCTGTGCCAGAGAAACTGAAAGGAACAGACTGTATTAATTTTATGAAAGCTCATATAAGCAGCTGGACTAATATTCAACAGCAGAAATTGTTAACTGTAAGGGCACATCATGTGTATGCTCCAAACCAGCCATGAGAAAGCAGCCTAGACATTTAATAGTAAAGATGCAATCCTACCAGCAGATAGAGCTGATTTTGACAAAATTGTGGCAGAAGGATAAATTGCTAAAAGTGGGAGACAGTTGAATGTTTGTGGAAAATGATTACTCACTATACCAGGCAGAAGAGGAATAAGATTATTCCAGCAATCAGGGAATGTCAAGAAGCAGGTCTGAGATTCAAGCTGCTGCAATCTAGCTATTTTCAGATTATTTTTTCCTGGAGGCTCAAAATAATTCTTTGTTTCAGAATATGCTAAGGAGGAAATACAAAAGTTTGTCCAAAAAAAAGTGAGCTATCTTCTGAAATTAAAGCCCATAGAGAGACTATGCCAGTGAAATATTTTCCAGTGTTCCAAACAAAAATGCTTGAGAGACCTAAAAAAGCACAAGAGTTGTATAGAAGAACCAGAAGTACATTGGAAAGGAACCAGCAACTGGATTTGGGATATGGAGATCAACATGAAGAAAACCAGCAACTTAGAAATTGATGAATAAATGTGGGATTACAAAGCATTAACTATGTTTGTGAAGTATGACAGAACAAGAAAACCTGGAAATAGTGGACATTTTTGACTTTGTTAAACTTGTAGGGGATTACAAATATTTGCCCGACTTCATGTCATTAATTTTTGGGAGAATATTTAGGGGAGGGGGAAGAGAATGGAAAGAGTTAACTGTAAGTCAACAATATATTTTTTAAAGCATTTTTATAATACATGACATATAATGCATGCTATAAAGTAAACGTTTTCAAGTACTTTTGTGCCTAATAGGGATACTAAAGTAAAAAGGTGCCCTTTTTTTTATTTCTTTCTTCTTCTTCAGTTTTAAGAAATGTAGGCACTGCAATGTAACAAGAGAGGAAAGGCTGAGCAAAAGAGTCTGATATAAGTAAACGTGATATGCTTTTTTATTTTTGCATGGGGAATGACTGCATTAAGGCCCTTGTCTTGATTTAATTACAAGTTTTAAGGGGAAGTAAGTAAATAAAATAACACTGAATGTAATGAATACTAAATAGGGTTTCCCATTCCCACTAGCTCATAAATGTTTACAGTCCAGTATTTGTAGGAGAACACAAATGTGGATCTGGTTTTCATGTTTCTATGTAGACAAACTGATAATGGCAATAAAAACATAATACTTATTTCTTTCAATGTCTAGCATATAATGTTTCTGAAAGAATTTAAGTTACTTTCTTAATCTAGGAAGAACAATGCTAAAACAAAAACAGACAGTACTTAGTGAAAGTAGAAGCACAGGCTTTATCATGCATCTTAGCATGGATAACCTATATTATAGGTTAATTCAAACTTGAGAGTATGGCTGTCAGTCTGGGATAATTGTTCCTATTAGGAGGGCTAAACTTCATTATATAAAGATTTGCATAGTTTTGTATGTTTGTATTAAGTTAATAGGTTGTAGGATTGTCCCACGGTGTGTTTGTTTTTTTGTTTGAGGGTTTTCATTAAAACAAAAAGTCTTATGAGATATGACATAGGGTCAAATGGATATGACACAGAATAAAAGATTAACCTGCCAAACATTAGTGTATTCACTTAAAACAAAACCCAAAACTGGACATTTAAAAAAGCTGTTATACATAACAGATGGCAATGGCTGATACCCTTAAGCAAAAATTAACTAATACACTTCAAAAGCATATGGAAAAAGAAAATGCATATAGGTTTGATTTTCTAGTTAGCAAATTCAAAGAGATCTACAGGGCTTAGTTACAGAAGAACATCTGGAAAAATGTTAACTTAAATGTTAACTAATATTAGATGCCACTAGTTTTCCTTGACTTAATGATGCATGCTCCATTAATACTGTTTTAAAATTGAAACAATATACAATGTAATTATTCAATTGATATCAGAGTATAGGCAAAGAGAAAGAAATAAGGGGATCCTAAGTGAAAGACCAGAACTGGTAGAGTTTTAAGTAGAATCTAAAACAGAAGCTGCTGATAAAAAGGGATAATGTGTAAGGTATATGAAATATTGCATGATAAATATATGAATCAGAGGATGTTATAAAGGATTGGGAAGAGAAACTGGATAAGCAATTCACAAATAAACAATGGACATATAGATGTATGGTTCTAACTGATTTAGGACATTTGCTTAAAAGTATTTGCATAGGTATTTTTATATCCCAAGCAAACTCCAAATAATTTTTCCTCAGTTAGTTTGCAAATGTCAGAGGTGCAATACAGAAGAAAGAGGTAATTGGAAACATATTTTGGGGAGTGTAATGAGTTGGCAGACTTTAAAATTTCCTTGCAAATTACACAAAAAGAAATAATGGGTGAGCAAATTGGTGTAACTAAGGAAATTATTTTTTGAGCTTTAATATAGAATCAGAATTGCTAGGCCTTGCTGAGTTTAATTCTGTTGGCTGCCAAAAAAGCAATTACTAGAAAATGGAAATCAACGTCTAAGTCAACTGTACTAGAAGTAGTGAATATTGTAACATAGATAAAATAACTGGAAGTGGAATATTTGGAAAAGGGAAGGAGCAAATTACATAGAAAAACATGGGAATTGTGGGAAAATCCATGCAAAATAATGTTTTTGAGGAAGAAAGAGGTTCAAAGGGAAAGCAAGAACTGAATGAGCTTTGTAATGCTTGACTGACAATGGCTGGATAGATTATAAGTGATACATAATGTTTGTAACTGAAAATATGTCAATAAGGTTTGTTTTCATTTATATAAATGTATGATTGCCTATGTCATAAGTGATAATTTCCTTATCAGAAAGCTATGCCCTCACACTGTGGAAAATATCCCACATCATTCCCATCCATAAAGGTGGCTCCTCAACGGAACTTTCCAATTACCGCCCCATAGACATCCTTTCTCCTCTTTCCAAGATCCTTGAGAAATGCATCCATTCTCAAGTCTTAGACTACCTCTTAACTAATAACCTCCTTTCCAGCACCCAGCATGGCTTCAGTCTATACCACAGCACTACTACCGCCTTTCTCTCTTTCACTAACGCTATCCTTCATCATAAAAATAATGGCCTGTTCTCCTCTGCTATTTTTCTGGATCTGTCCAAGGTTTTTAACATGGTCTCACACAAACTACTAATCTCTGTTCTCACTAACCTATCCTTTTCCCAATCAGCTAATGATTGGTTTAACAGCTGTCTAACTGGCTGCCAACAATCAGTTGTTTGGCATAATGACCTATCTCCTTGACTTCCTGTAATACTCATTGTTCCCCAAGGCTCCGTCCTTGGTCCCCTACTATTCTTACTCTTCACCAATGATCTATTCACAGCCACCAAGCATGCTTCTCTTATACAGTATACAGATGACTCCACCTTCATCTGTTCAGCCCCACCTATACCTGAACGTCACAAGATCACACAGGAAGCCTTTATATCTGTAGAAAACTGGATATCTAATGCCTAGTTATTACTCAACCCCAGCAAGACTAAAAATGGTATCTTCCAGCTCACTAAATCTAACCCAATTATCCCCCACTTTAATATTGTAGGCAAAGACAATTCTGTCACCTCCCCAAATGAACACACCAAAGTACTCAGTGTTGAGAGTGATAACAATCTCAGATTTGACACTCATATTTCTCTTACCATATAAAGGGTTCACAAAAAACTAGGTGCATTTTTCAGAAACAAACAATTCCTCACCAAGACAACCAGAATTTCTGCTGACAATTCCCACCTAATCTCCAATTTACTCAATGCCTCTCCTATACTTACCTACCTTACTTAGGCAAACAGACTTAAACAAGTTCAAGGCTTGCAACAATAAAATTATTAAGTTTGCCACTGGTGCATCTTATCACAGCCACCACTGTATCTCACTTTGAGTACTTGACTGGCTTGAACTCCTTCAACTTCTTCACCTGAATCAACTTTCTCTTGCTCACAAGTTAATAAACTATCCTCTTAAAGTCCCATCCCTTCAAAACGATCTCCAGCCCTACTGCTCCACTAGACCACTACGCTCCAGCAGCAAAAGTCTACTTCTAGTGACCAAACCCAAGAACTCAGCTGGAGAAGCACTATTCTCCTGCATCATATCCAGATTATGGAACAATCTCCCCTCCTCTATAACCACACTACCTTCTTGCAATCATCACTTCAAGACTGCACTAAAAACTCACTTCCAAATTCTCTGGTTATGCCCATGCACCAATCCCGACTAGTAACCCTCCTTTTTACCTCCCCTTCCTCTTCCCTGCCCTAGCCACCCTGTCTCACACCATCTGATTATTGCATCCCTTCCTCTGCAGGCTCTGGCTCACTCTTTACCCTCCACTTCCCTCATCACTCAATCTCTCAGACCTGTTATAACATGCTTAACTACTTCACTTCATCTCAACTCCAAATACATATCCAACTGACTTACACCTAGCTTTCTCTCACTACCACGTATACTACTCACTCAGTCTCCTCTCTTACTACTATATCTTCCCCTACCATCCCATTAGCCCTTCTAGCTTGTTCCACCTTCATGTGGAACATCTGCTTTATATCTGTTTGAGTTTTGTACAATATTTGTATATAAGATTTAGGTTTATGAGTTTAGAACAGTATCCATTTGAGCTTAGTACCATCTATATATACATCCTACCTTTATTCCTAGCCTTTAGCTGGATATTGGTATAACTGTTCATTACTATGTTTCATATTGTATGTATAGCTAATGTTTGCTGCAGTATGTATTATTTGCTATTGTATGTATATTCAATTGTTCTTCATGTACTCTGCTGCTCATTTATTGTTCTGTGGGGCTTTTTTTTCCCGGGCCTTCACTGAAAAAAGACCTGTGTCCAGCTGGAATTTCCTGGTAAACAAATGTAAATAAATAAATTAGTCAAGATGCTTCATGTTTAAAAAAAAAAAAGAAAATCTGTTAACAGTTAGAGGAAAGTCATATAGATAGTGAGATAATATAAAAGTTCAATACAGTAAATGGAGGTTAAATGTTAATAATAAAGTTGCATAAATTGAGCACTGTAAAAACCAATCCATAACACTTATGAAACCATTAATCATGGAAATGAAGCAAATCCATGTGTCAAATGATTGCTTTTAAACAGCAGAGTGTTATCATTGTGGTATGCTGCCATCTAACACAACAATTTTATTATTTATTCTACTGTAGCTCTTATTCAACCATGGAGTGTACATGTATAAATTAAAATTAATTTGTCAAAAACTTCAACACCAGATATAATATTGTCAAGTCAACACTGATCAAAACCACAGCAAAAAACTAATAATATTCAGTCAGAATGCATAAATCACAGTCAGACACATACTTTAAATACTGCAACATATTACACATGCAGGACAGAATAACCCCTGCAGTCCTAACATTAACCCTAAATCATAACTGTATCTATAATTTAGACCACTTCTGTAGCCACAAATTCAATGCCTTGTACTGAATACAGCAAAGAGGCATGCAACTTACTGGCCTTTCATTTGCTGTGAATTTCAAAAAGACTGAATTCAACAAGGTGGTCTTGATGAAATGGCTTTAGAAAGATATTATCCTTGATTAGCTGTACAACTGCCTATACCAGGTGCTCATGTTAAATACTACTGTTTTCTTAAAATCATCTGTTGTTTCTCTGGGAGTAGAGCTGGAGAAATGAACTAGAAAAGTGGAACATTCAGACTACCTCAGCATAAAAACAAGATTACTAGAGAGTCATAGAGTTGAACATCTTCTTCTTCTTCTTTTGGCTTTTCCCGGTTAGTGGTGACCACAGTGGATCATCTGTCCGCTCATGATTGGCAGTGGAGTTTTACAGTGTTGAGTTGCCAGCCCGGCGCCCAACCTTCCACAGAAGGCACACACACGTGCACACTCACACCAAGGACCAATTTAGAGTGTCCAATAGATGTTGTTAATTAGAGTAGCAAGAGTGATGCCTCTGATAATTACAGCAGAGGTACTGCTTTTAATTTTGGTTTAATCATTAATTGACTAGGTAAGTGATCAGATAACCAAGTACCATTTTTAGTCATGACTGCCATCATTAGCGGACCGGAGTTCCGCTGTGGTGACCCCTAACAGGGAAAGACAAACAAACCTGGGCCACAGGAGCAAGGGTAAACCCAATATTTAGGGACACATTAGAATATCCAATCCACTGGCATGTTTTAGTGTGGCTGAATAAAATCAGAGTAAATTCACACAGAAAACTGCTGTGAGGCAGAGATCATAATGACTCACCCACGGTGTTGCCGTTCGGCCTACCAAGAACACTAAAACCACTGGAAAGGACACACTGACTGTTCAGAGTATAACCAAACATGGGGTATGTTCAGCTTAAATAATGTCAAAATATTTAATTGAGAGTTTATATTTTTGTCGCTTATATAACTTACAAGAAAAGTGCTAAAATGCATAGGCTATGAAATATTTATTTTGATAGGTCCCAAGAATTAAGTTGAAAGCCATGTGTCTAACTACATTCATGAACATCATTGCTTCTTATTAGAACATATGGCAAATGTCAAAGAAAACCAGTGATACTGTTATACTGTTGACTAACCTACCTTGCAGGTAATCTTAGCATTAAATTAAAACATAAAATAAATGTCATTATTTCTGATAATTGCATTAGTATTGGGGGTCTTACATTAAGGGCATTACTCTATCTTTATGCTTATATTTATTTCACTATACATTTAAGGTGATTTCAAAACCATTCAAGCAGTTCAGCAACCAAAGTAAAGTAATTCCCTCAAACTTTCTTATAAATGGTATTAATACTGTCTTTTATATATATATTTATATATATATATATATATATATATATATATATATGTATGTATATATATATATATATATATATATATATATATATATATAAATATCTATATATATGGGTCTACTGCTCTACATCGAAATAGAGCAGGAGACCCACAGTTCATCAAAAGTTCACTTTAACGAAAGTGCACTTTCGCTGAAGTCTAGTTCCCGGGGGACCCAAAAAAAAAAAGAAAACACTAAAACATGTTTTTGCAGGGAGGCAAGCCCCCCTGCACCCCCCATGTGAGGGGCTGTGCCCCCCACACCTCCCTACTTAAATATACCAACTCTGAGATCTCACTACAGCGGGGAAAAGGGAATATTCCCATTCCGCGCTGTAGTGTGACTGCCAAAGTCAATGTTCGAAGTTTCACTACTTCACACAAGTGGACTCGGTGACGTGGGTTCGAAGAAGTAAAACTTCGAACATCTGCACGGATCCCATATATATATATATATATATATATATATATATATATATATATATATATTTGTATATATATATCTATCTATATATATATATATATATATATATATATATACATATAGAGAGAGAGATATGTTTATTTATATGCGTGTGTGTGTGTGTGTGTGTGTGTGTGTGTGTGTGTGTGTGTGTGTGTGTGTGTGTGTGTGTGTGTTTTAATTCCTATCAAAAGCATAAGTTTATGGTCCTCAGAAATTCAGCAGCCTTCCCGGTCTTCTTTAAATCCAAAAGACCTCTTCCTGTTGCGTTAAATCAAAATGTTCTTCATCTCACATTGCTGCAGTCATAACTTATGGGTAGTCCGCTGTCCTCAGTCGGCCCGAATACCAAAGTATTAGGCTGACGTCGGTCATGGGCGCTCAGATCTGACGTCAGAGCGTCAAGGTATTAAAGCGCATGACCGACGTCATTTCCTCAGTCTTTTTTGCCGCATGGTCGCAGAAGCAGCGTTGCAAGTGCCATTCGGCGTTCTGAAATTTTCGTATTCTGAGTTTCAGACCGACACCAAGTTGGGCTGGGGAATATTTTTGTTTTTCTTGCCTCAGTTACTTCCGGATGTCAGAAAAAGTGAATAATTGTATTTTTTGTGGGAAACAGATACCGCATAGGGATTACCACTCTCTTTGTATTCCTTGTTTGGGACGAGCACGGCGTAGTAGGGTGTCGCTTTGTGCTAGGTTTAATAAGCGCACCATTAAACGTAGGCTAGATTGTGCTAGGCTTGTCTTCGGTAAGCGGTGTAATTACAATATGCCGCCGGATCCTCCACGCCGCTAAGAAGCGCAAAGATAAATCTTTAAAGTCCAAACAGGATGACTCGTCCGTTCCGGACGTTCTTTAGACACTACGGTGGATTTGGTTGATCCGGCTGAAGTTTCAACTGAGTCTCAGGGGGAGACGTTGGTTTTGCAAGATGTGGCCTCTCAGGAGTCAGGTCAAGCTGAGGGGGCCTCTCAGGTTACTGTTCTCCCTTCTTTGCCTAAGGTGGTTAGGCCTTCTCCTTCTGTCTCTAAGGTGCCCTCCAAAGGCAGGCCTGGTTTGCCTTCCACAGGTGTCAGCCCTAGTTCTGCAGGTTCTGTGCCTAAAAAACATATGCTTAAAATGGCAGAAGATTTAATTACTTTAATCAGGGGTTCTATGCCCCCTCCTGATAAGAGGCCTAGGGTGGAGCCAGAAATGGAAAGTTTGGAGCAGGCTTCAGATTACTCAGAGTCTTCGGCTGAAGACATTCAGGATTTTCCTCCTTATTCTGATTCAGACGCAGAGGATTCCACTCCTTCTGCTTCTCCTCCAGAGGATTTTTCTTTTTCAGAAACCCTGCATTCCATGAGGGAGCATTTTAAATGGGAAGGTCAGGATTTCTCAGATTCCAGGAAGAGGCTTAGGGAATTTTTGTTTTTACCACAGCATAGGCCCTTGGCTATACCTCCTGTTTTGGATGTTGTTCAAGATGTTTTCTCTGAGGCTTCCCTTAATCCAGACTATTTGCCTCCTGCGCCAGTTAAGCCAGATAGGTATTACAGAGTGCCTGAGGCTCATAAATATCTGTATAAAAGCCCTAGGGCCGATCCAGAAACTATTAGCCAGGGACCTAAGGGTGTCAGGGCTTCTGTTGTAAAGAATCCTGTTCCTTTGGATAAGGAGGCTAGAGCTCTGGAAAGGTGGGGTAAGAAAGTGTATACCTCTTCCACTTTAGCAATGAGGGCTTTGAATTGCCAGTTTCATATGTTGAAGTACCAGAATTTTCTCCTTACTCAGTTAAAATCTAAAATGGATGCTTTGGCAGAGGGCATAGAGTGTAAGGAATTACAGGATTTGGTACATGCCTCTGATCAGGTGGGTAAGCATGCTTTGCAGTGTAGTTTTGATGCTTTGCAGGCTTCCTCCAGGGTGGCTGCCACTGGTTCAGTTATTCGCAGGCACTCCTGGCTTAAGGATCAGAATTTGTCAGAGCATGTTAAAGCTAGGATTTTAGATGCTCCTTTGCAGTCTGAAGTTTTGTTTGGTTCTCCTGTGGAGTCTGTCTTGAAAAAAATGGAAGACAAGGCTAAGTCTATGCAGACTGTTAAAGATTTTTTGCAGGTGCAGCCCCCTAAGTTTAGCAGGAACTGGCCTGCTAAGGGTTGGACTTACCCTTCTTCTGATTCACAGTCTAGAGGTAGATCTAGACATGGTAGGGGCAGAGCTCAGAGTTCTTTCAGGCCTAGGCCGTGGAGTTCACCAGCACAATCTACAGGTGAGGGCAGGGGTCAGTCCTTTCGTAAACAGGCCCAATGACCTGCATCTTCAGCTGCCAGATCCTTCCTGTCTGGCAGCTCCTTTGGGAGGAAAGTTGGCACTCTTTAAGGAAAATTGGTTTCTAGTCACCCAGGACAAATGGGTGTTGGACATTATAGACCAAGGCTACAAGTTTTATTTCCACACATTGCCTCCTTTCAAAGGCATGCCAGACGTTCCTCCTCAGCAAAGGTTAGAGGCTCACAAACAGATTTCTTTACTTCTGTGGGCCTCGGATTTTACTCTCGCCTATTTCTTGTACCAAAGAAAGGAAACACTTGGAGGCCAATCTTGGATTTATCTATCCTCAACACATATCTGGACATTCCAAAATTCAAAATGTTGACGTTGCAACAACTTCTGCCTCTGTTGGGCAAAGATCACTGGATGGTAACTCTGGATCTCAAAGAAGCTTATCTTCATGTTCCTATCAGGCCCAGTTGCAGGAGATTCCTGCATTTTCGGGCTGGGACTTTACATTATCAGTTCTCTGCATTGCCCTTTGGCTTATCTACTGCGCCCAGGGTATTCACAAAAGTTCTGGCTCCAGTGATAGCCTTCTTCAGGTTAAGAGGAATACAAATTTATCCTTACTTGGACGATTGCCTGATTCTTGCTCAAGACAAGCACGAGCTTCTTCACCATCTGCAGTATGTTATGACAGTGTTAAGGTGCCTAGGGTATTCTGTGAACGAAACAAAGTCCAGTCTAGTACCCTCTCAGGAAATGTGCTTTCTGGGTGTGAGACTGAATACAGCTTCCCAGATGGCCTTTTTGACCCTGGACAAGCAAAAGAATCTTACACTTTACTTCCATCAATTGTCTCTACGTCCAGGCTGACTGCAAGGACAGTCCTTCAAGCCTTGGGGTTCATGGCATCTTGTATTCTGGTGCTTCCCAATGCCAAACTGCATATGAGGAAGCTACAATGGTATCTCAAAATGTATGGACACAACACTGCCAAGATCTGGACACTGTCATTCAGATAATACCTTGCATTCAAAAGGAATTTTTGTGGTGGGCTCAGGAATGTCACCTTAACAAGGGACTCTCTGTGACCCGACCAGAGGCGAGTCAGATTTTAACGACGGATGCCTCGGACAAGGCCTGGGAGCACACCTCAATGGAAAATGGGTTCAAGACACGTGGCCTGCCAGACTTCAACATTTACATATCAACTTGAAGGAAATGTTAGCAGTCCAGTTTGCATTGATGGCTTTCAAGGATTTACTTCTCCCAGGGCAGGTGTTGATTCAAACAGACAACACAACTGTCATGTGGTACATCAACAAGCAAGGGGGAACCCATTCTACCCTCTTTGCAGGCAAGCTATGATTTTGTGGGAGACTGCTCTCAGTTTGCAACTCACTCTTCAAGCAAGGTTTCTGCCAGGAGCACAGAACTCCTTAGCAGATGTTTTGAGCAGACGGATAGTGGATCCCCACGAGTGGAAATTGGATCCTCATGTATTTGACAGTTGACAATGATGGGGACTCCAGACATAGATCTGTTCGCTTCTCCACTAAATTTCCAGGTGCCAAAGTTTTGCACAAAGATGTTTCATCCCACAGCTTGGAAAGTGGATGCTCTATCATTCAGTTGGAGCAATCTTCACGTCTATGCCTTTCTGCCTCTGCCTCTTCTTCCAAAGGTTCTCTTGAAGGTCAGACAAGACAGGCCCTCCATGATTCTAATAGCTCCAGACTGGCCTCGACAGCACTGGTACCCTCTGCTGAGGAGTTTAGTACGGGAACCTCCTTACCCTTTGCCTTTGATTCCACACCTTTTGACTCAGGAGGGCAATCATTTCCTCAATGTCAGGATTCAGTCCCTGCATCTAACAGCCTGGCATATTCTGTTCTAGAACCTGGAGGGTCGCAGCTTCCTCAACAAGTTTTGAATGTTATTTTGGAGGCCAGGAGGCCTAGTACAAGGAAAGTTTATGCTGATAAATGGAGGAGATTTTTATTTGGAGCAAACCAAAGAGCTTTGATGTTTCCAGGCGCGATTTGAGTGTTTCTCTTCAATATCTTACAGAATTATTAGACAAGGGTTTGTCTTTCTCCTCTATAAAAGTTCATGCTGCAGCCATTTCTGCTCACTATGACTGTGATCCACCATTATTCTCTCATCCTTTGTTTAAGCAATTCCTTAGGGGCTAAGAACATAAGACCCAGAGAGCTCCTACTCCTGCTTGGGATCTCAATTTTGTGTTGGAAAAACTTACTTTACCTCCTTTTGAACCTGCAGCTACAGCTGAGTTAAAGTTTTGTCTTGGAAGACTGCTTTTTGTTGGCCATTACGTCTGCTAGAAGGGTTTCTGAATTACAGGCTCTAATGGCAGTTGAACCCTTCCTAATTTTTCATAAGGACAGGGTATCTCTGCGTACTAACCCTACTTTCATGCCTAAAGTGGTTTCAAATGTGGCCTTGAACCAATCTATTCATTTGCCTACTTTTTATGCAGATCCCCAAAATAAAGGAGAAAATTTTGCACACTTTGGATATTCACAGGCAGTTGTTATTATTTGAGCAAGACTAAAGGGTTCAGACAGTCTCAGCAGTTGTTTGTTTCTTTTGCTTTGGGTTCTCAGGGAAACCTGTTTCAAAACAAACTATTTCTAAGTGGATTGGCTTTGTATTGCTTTTGTTATTCTCACCATGGTAAGGAGATTCCAGCTGGAATCAGGCCTCACTCCACTAGGGCTACTGCCACTTCTACTGCCTTTTAAGGGGGTAGCTACTAAAGATATTTTGGAAGCAGCTACTTGGAGTTCAGTGCACACTTTTTCTAAGCATTACCATCTGCCTCTTTATTCCAAATCTAGGGCTGGATTTGCCACTGCAATCTTGCAGGGCATTTTGGCAGCCCCAATGCTTTATGATTTTGCCAGCCTCCCTTTACCTCTGCTTTGGGATTCTACCCATAAGTTATGACTGCAGCAATGTGAGATGAAGAACATAGTACAGTTTTGTACCTACCATAAATGTAGATGTTCGAAGATCCACATTGCTGCAGTCCATCCTCCTCCTCCTTCCTCTGTAGTTTGGAGTGGTGGTATGATTTGGGTTGTAGCTGTTTTTTGTACATGGTTTTAGGGAGTTATTCTATTTTTGGCTGTGGCCTTTATTTTTAGGGCCTTCTGACATCTGGGGCAAGAAAAGACTGAGGAAATGACGTCGGTCATGCGCTTTAATACCTTGACGCTCTGACGTCAGATCTGAGCGCCCATGACCGATGTCAGCCTAATACTTTGGTATTCGGGCTGACCGAGGACAGCGGACTACCCATAAGTTATGACTGCAGCAATGTGGATCTTCGAACATCTACATTTATGGTAGGTACAAAACTGTACTTTGTGACCAAGTTAAACTTAAATCATAAGCATGCTATGTTGAAAACACTGGACAGAAAATGTTGAAACATTACAAACTTGCATTTTATTTTATGAATGCACAGTTGAAGCACAGGCTTTTTCAGTATTATATATAATTCAATTTTATATGCATCTTCAGTAATGCAGTTCTAAAATGTATCAATTTCCTTTTCATAGATCCAGTAGTACCTTTTTTTCCACTGTTTCCAGCTTCTTCCTCAAGTGCCCCCCTTTCTTACTTTTTCTGTCGCTTTTCAATGGTATTTCAGCTTAGAAATCTCAAATCAGTTCTATGAGAATGTATCAACATCCTTAATCAGGCATAAAGCCTTTAATAGCACTAACCTTTTTTTCTACATATGTTAATACTCAAAAATCTTAACGAGAGGTATTGGCCTATGTAAAATTATCTTTGCTCATTTCACCTACAGTGAGTAATCTACAGAGTATTCCTCATTACACTTGTGTATCTGTTCTATTAGGAAAAGAGTGTTTCCGTTGTAAACTACAGAAATCTCTCAGCCACTATTCTACTACACTACACGATCTTTCCTTGTAATCAATCCATTTTTAGTACTAGGTTTATCCAATTCAAGGTCACTGCTAGCTGCAAGGGCATAACACTGGAAATAAACCAGGATGGGGACACCAGCAGTAGCAATTTGAACACTGCCTGTTTACCTACCTGCATTGCACTCAGTTATGGGAGTAAACCATAGCCCCCACCCCACAATAACCATATGAACTCATAAGGATGTTCAGACTTAACAAGAGATATTATACCAGTGGTAAGTTAAACTGGTGACCTAAGAGTTGGGAGCTAGCAGAGGTAACTGCTGTCACTGTGCTGCCCCTCTCTATACTGGTATGATTGACTATGCAGTGTGCTGGTGCAATTTTATTCAGCTCTTGAATAGCTGATAAAGGTCCATGCCTCTCCAGTCCTCCCACCTCACTATCCTGTCTTCTTTCTCCATACTCATTAAATCTTTAGATAGTAGTTGGACACAATGGAATGGGCATGACTTCAGATCTACTTCTTCTATAGAGCCTGTAGTCAGTCTATGTAGAACCATATTAGTTATTACGATAGAGCTTGTAGTCGGTCTTCATATACCTTGTTAGTTAATATTATAGTGCCTGCAGTCAGTCCTCATTGAATCATATTAGTTATTACTATAGAACCTGCAGTCAGTCTTCATGCAACCATGCTAGTTGTGCCTGTTGTCAGTCTTCATAGAACCATGATAGTTATTAGTATAGAGCCTGCAGTCAGTCTTCATAGAATCACGTTAGTTATTACTACAGTGCCTGAAGTCAGTCTTTGTAAAACCACGTTAGTTAATACTATAGAGCATGTAATCAGTCTTCATAGAATCATGTTTGTTATTACTATAGAGCCTGTAGTCAGTCTTCATAGAATCACATTAGTTATTACTACAGTGCCTGTAGCCAGTCTTTGTAGAACCATGTTAGTTCTTATTATAGAGCCTGCAGTCAGTCTTCATAGAACCATGTTAGTTATTACTATAGAGGCTGTAGTTGGTCTTCGTAGAACCATGTTAGTTATTACTATAGTGCCTATAGTCGGTCTTCGGAGAGCCATGATCGTTATTACTATAGAACCTGCAGTCAGTCTTCATAGAATCACGTTAGTTATTCCTACTGTGCCTCTAGCCAGTCTTTGTAGAACCATGTTAGTTCTTATTATGGAGCGTACATTAAGTCTTCCTAGAACCATGTTAGTTATTACTATTGAGCCTGTTGTCTGTCTTCATAGAACTATGTTAGTTAATACTATAGAGCCTGCAGTCAGTCTTCGTAGAACCATCTTAGTTATTACTATAGAGCCTGTAGGTAGTCGGTCTTTGTAGAACCATGTTAGTTATTACTGTAGAGCATGTAGTCAGTCTTCATAGAACCATGTTAGTTATTACTATAGAGCCTGTAGGCAGTCAGTCTTCGTAGAACCATGTTAGTTATTACTACAGAGCATGTAGTCAGTCTTCATAGAACCATGTTAGTTATTACTATAGAGCCTGTAGTCAGTCTTCATAGAACCATGTTAGTTATTACTATAGAACCCGCAGTCAGTCTTCATGCAACCATGCTAGTTGTGCCTGTTGTCAGTCTTCATAGAACCATGATAGTTATTAGTATAGAGCCTGCAGTCAGTCTTCATAGAATCACGTTAGTTATTACTACAGTGCCTGAAGTCAGTCTTTGTAAAACCACGTTAGTTAATACTATAGAGCATGTAATCAGTCTTCATAGAATCATGTTTGTTATTACTATAGAGCCTGTAGTCAGTCTTCATAGAATCACATTAGTTATTACTACAGTGCCTGTAGCCAATCTTTGTAGAACCATGTTAGTTCTTATTATAGAGCCTGCAGTCAGTCTTCATAGAACCATGTTAGTTATTACTATAGTGCCTGTAGAGCCATGATCGTTATTACTATAGAACCTGCAGTCAGTCTTCATAGAATCACGTTAGTTATTACTACTGTGCCTCTAGCCAGTCTTTGTAGAACCATGTTAGTTCTTATTATGGAGCCTACAGTAAGTCTTCCTAGAACCATGTTAGTTATTACTATTGAGCCTGTTGTCTGTCTTCATAGAACTATGTTAGTTAATATTATAGAGCCTGCAGTCAGTCTTCATAGAACCATCTTAGTTATTACTATAGAGCCTGTAGGTAGTCGGTCTTTGTTGAACCATGTTAGTTATTACTGTAGAGCATGTAGTCAGTCTTCATAGAACCATGTTAGTTATTACTATAGAGCCTGTAGTTGGTCTTTGCAGAACCATGTTAGTTATTACTATAGAGCCTGTAGTCAGTCTTCATAGCACCACATTAGTTATTACTATAGGACCTCGGGTCAGTGGTATGGGATTTAGCTGAGAATAATCAGCTCTTAATAAGAATTGCAATAGGAGAGATAAGAGTAAAGTAGGTCACTAGGAGTTAACTGATTAGTAGAATCTTTTCTGGCAATTGGATGACTGTCCATTGGTCTGGAGAAATGCCATTAATTAGTCATACATGAATTATATGCTGGTGGATCAGGGAGATAAACACATTCAACACCTTTTGAAATGTATTAAGCCCTCAGTCCTCGTTGAGCAACGATAAAATGACAGCAATGTCTATTTAGAACTTCTGTGGTTTTCTAGAAAGAAATTGCAAATCTTTCTGGCTAGTCTGCCCTTGTACAACCTCCAACATACACAAAATGGTAACAGCAATTACAAAACGCTATTCACCTCATCATCTGTCTAACCTCTAACCCATTCCTGTCTAGTTGGTCTACCAAAGCTAAGTTTGTAGCCAACTTACAATTCAAACCAAATATATCTATCAATACCAAATCACAGAGGAAAACACCCACACACAGAAGGGCAAGCTCAGATGATCTTTATCTGATGTTTATAAAATCCTCTGACACTTTTAAATTTATATCATGAAAGTACATCCTTAAAGATCTCTCTCATCTGGCATATTTCCAGAAGTATAGAAGGTTTCCTATACTATTTCTATCCCTAAGCAATCCTATAGTCCTGTGCTTCACTCATTTATACCAGCTACACCCCTCTCTTCCCTTACCAAACAGTTTCTCAACTGCAAGAGCATATTGAAACATATGGGTTTCTCGCTAGTCATCACCATGTTGGTACAAAAGATAATGGCTCTGATACTGCTCTGCTCACTCTTACAGATCTAATTTACCAATCAATGAGCACAGCCAGCCTTCCTGCAGCCAGTTTTATTGACTCCTCCAAGGTTTTTGACCTTGTATATAATAACTTACTTTTTAATGCAGTGTGACCCAATAGCCTTAATACCACAACATTTTCAAAGGTTATAGACACATCTAAAAATATTTTTGAAATTATTATCTCAGATGTCCAATGCCCCTCTACCCCATAATATATGGAGTCGGCAGGGAGTCCTGTCTTGGTACCAGTTCCATTTGTCATCTATATCATCTCAATCATTACTTAGAAATCTAACAATATCTTGCTTTTTGCAGGTGATAGAGTTACCTGGGAAACAGGCATCTCTTTTACCACCATCTCCATTTCCCCTCAATATTACCCTGGCTGATTTATGCTGAGCATATGACTAGAAGGTCCTCAAGGTGTATCTTGATAAAACCAATGATGTGGTCTTCTATACTCAAGTTCCTGTCGATCATCCAGGGGTAGTTTTGAAAAGCATAAAAGGATCAGAGTATGCTCACTGAAACTACTTAGACTGATAGTGGAGTTTACTTCTTTTTCCATTTTTATGTATATACAGGTTTGAGTGTTGTGGGGGATGGTCCATCATATGGGGGTTTGGTATGGAGACACTTGTTGTTACCCCTGCACAAAAGTGTTCCTGAGAGATTTGATGAAAGTAGTTTCAAAAAGTAAAACAAAGAAGTCCAATGCCCTCAAATAAAGAAGTTTAAAAAATAACAGCTTTCAAGTAAAAACTCTTCATCAGTTTTTAAAACTCAAGGTCAATGAGAACCTTTTTAAACAACATGCTAGTTAAAACAATCAATTAACTCATTACAATACTTTAAAGTGACCATACAAAAATATAGTGCAGTATTAGCTTAGTTCTTCCATATCCTAGCTTACTAAAGCATTTATATAACATAGGTTTGATACTAACACTTGTATTCAGTCCAGGAAAATGGTCTGCTCGAAAAAATTTATGTTTATATTCACACTGTTCTCTTTTATTAATGATGTCTCCCCCAGGCCCTGTAGCTTCATTGAACATTTTTCAGATTTATTTTTATGTTCACCGCAGCTACCTTCAGACAGTTGACATGAATCCCATTACTCACAAATGTCTAAATGCTTGCAAATCCATCTGGAACCTTTTGCTGCACTGGTAATAAACTCAGACTAGTTGAGTATTAAACATCTGGGTGTTTGGCGATACTTCTCATTAACATTTATTCCCACGTTCATAACCTGAACAAAAAAATCACAGTATTACTTTGCAAGTGCCATTCTAGTTCCACAGGGCAAAGCAGCTACTGGAAAAAGAGTAATTCGGGCATTAGTTCAATTCTCCCTTCCAATTACTGCCTCCTCATCTGTCAGAAATACTCAGAAACTTTAAACTATGCAAGATCACCTCTATTACATCATTCTAGTGCTGGCAAAAGGTTTTATCTGTCTTAGAATAACTCAGCTCTTGCCATTCTCCATCGATCCACTTTAGTAATTATTACATTAATTTACATAATCCTCTTTATAGACTAGTACCATGGTCCCTTTTAGCAGCTGAAAAGGGTCTTCAGAACAGCCTAACTAGCCAGTTATCAGAAAAAAGATACTTCTCATTAACATTTATTCCCACGTTCATAACCTGAACAAAAAATCACAGTATTACTTTGTAAGTGCCATTCTAGTTCCACAGGGCAAAGCAGCTACTGGAAAAAGAGTAATTTGGGCATTAGTTCAATTCTCCCTTCCAATTACTGCCTCCTCATCTGTCAGAAATACTCAGAAACTTTAAACTATGCAAGATCACCTCTATTACATCATTCTAGTGCTGGCAAAAGGTTTTATCTGTCTTAGAATAACTCAGCTCTTGCCATTCTCCATCGATCCACTTTAGTAATTATTACATTAATTTACATAATCCTCTTTATAGACTAGTACCATGGTCCCTTTTAGCAGCTGAAAAGGGTCTTCAGAACAGCCTAACTAGCCAGTTATCAGAAAAAAGAAAGAAGGAAAACCTTACATCACAAACTTAATATTAGGGTGTATTTCAGATGTCTTTGATCATCTGACTCTTGTGTCATTGCTTTTTTTACTCCCTTCAGTCATCTAGCTTTGGCTGATGAAGTCATTTCCTACTGCATCCCTTCCATCTGGAACTTGCTACATCCCACTCTTCACACTTACATCTTTTTCTAAGCAGCTTAAATCTTACTGACATGTTACTATACCTGCTCCTACCTACTTACCTTTGTACATTTTTTTTGTAAATCTACTTTAAATTCAGGGTCAGAACTATATCTATTGATAACATTTTTGTTATTTCTAATGTCTAGAGATAAAGGGGAGTCTACCTTACCCAGAAAGATCAATGCATCTATTAGGAAAGTAATGAAACTCAATGGTTTAAAATTAATTGACAGTCTACATACTTTGTAAAATCATACAAGTGGATTTGCATCATTTGCAAGGGGCTTATAACTCAGAAAGCCCTCTCTGCTCTGTAGCACATGGATGCCCTATAAAGCAACAAGGTTTTATAAGGTTGCTTGTGTATGGAGTCGCCTGTGACTTCAACTAATACAAATTTGATTCCTGGGCAACCACTGGTACTGCTCTGAAGCAGTCCTCCTGTAGAATGGTGATGTGCTCATTTATTCAGAGCTTCCCTCTGACTGGCTTGGATGCCTGTGACTACAAGACCCTTAGATTGCATCTAAAGCCATCCATGGACCTCAAAGCTGATATATATATATATATATATATATATATATATATTTACATTTGCTCTACCTATCCCTGTGCTATTTAACAGCTTTGTGCTGAATGTATTGATTTATTTGAATTTATCACTGTTTTTCAGACTACACTTGTTAAAGAAATGCCATCTGTTTCTTACTTATGTTTCTTAACTGCCTCTGATACTGCAAAAGCTGTTATGAGTTTGTCAAAGTTCTCATGAGTTTGCCAAAATATTTCTAAGTTTTGCAAAGTTTTTTGGTGTTTCTAGAAGTTTTTTTAAATTTGCACACATTTTTCTGTATTTGGGAACATTCCTTAGGGTTTGTGAACTTATTTCCAAGGATTCTTAATACTGCAGAAGTTCTGCCTTTTATTGTAAAGCATTTGGTACTGCACTTGAGCTCAAAATTTTACATTAAGAGGATTTTATTCTGCACTCTGGTGGGAGCAGAGTACTACTTCAACCTATCAGAGTTGGGAACTGGTTGTGGAAGGCTTATTGTGTGTTTATCTGATTGGCCCGAGGGCTTATCTGTATATATATGGGTCTAACTGACATTGTCGACAGTCCAAAATGTCGACAACCATATGGCCGACACCATATGAGCGACATTCGGATTGCCAACAATGGGAAACCGGCATCACACTATACTGCGGAATGGAAAGATTTCCTTTCCTGCACTGTAGTGTGATCTCGGAGTTGGTATATTAAAGTTACGGGGGTGGGGGGCATAGCCCCCCCATGGGGTGTGCAGGGGGCATAGCCCCCCCTTCTAGCACTTTAAAGGAAATTGTATTTCCTTTTTTGTGGATTTATTCATAATGTTGAGATTCTGAATGTCAGCCATATGGTGTCGGCCATATGGTTGTCGGCATTCTAAAATTTTGACATTATGAAGTAGATCCATATATATATATATATATATATATATATATATATATATATATATATATATATATATATATATATGGATTCATTTCATAACACCGAAAACTCAAAACACTGAAAATGAGAAAACTTCATACTATAGAAGACCAAAACACTGAAACTTCAAAACACTGAAAATGCATATCATACATATACTGAGTTTAAACAACATAAATCATAGTACTTTCCACCAAGTGTAAACAGGGGAGCAAGCCCCCCTGCATGCCGCATGTGGGGGGATGCACCCCCCACACCCCCTACTACTTAAATATATCAACTCCAAGATTGCACTTAGTGTAGTGAAGTGCAATCTTGGAGTTGATATATATAAGTAGCAGGGGGTGTGGGGGTTCAGCCCCCCACATGTGGCGTGCAGGGGGGCTTGTCCCCCTGTTTACACTTGGTGGAAAGTACTATGATTTATGTTGCTTAAACTCAGTATATGTATGATATGCGTTTTCAGTGTTTTTTTTTTTTCAAAACACATTTTATTTATTTTGATAAGTATAACAGAAATAATAAAAAGAGAGTATTCAAATACCACAAATATTAAGCTATAATTGAGCCTTAATACATCAATGGTTAAAGTAAAAAAAATAAATAAATTAAAAAAATTAATAAAAAATCATAACCTATATACATACGTGTCAATATGTACCAGAAAAGAAAAGAAAAACCCTAGGTATAGTGCTGTACAAAATGAAAACTCTAAATGCTGGATTTTAACAGGTAGTATAGGCATAACATCTATCTTATGATGATATCCCATCCATCTTGCCAACTATTGAAGAAATGAAGGGAGTGTAAGAAGCCAACAATGGATAGAGTCCCTACTCAGGAACGCTCCGGGGAAACAATTCCCTTAACAAATAAGTCTGTTTAGGGCAAAACATAATGAATAAGGGGCAAAACTAACTATATAAGTAGTGTCCTGGATTAGTCAGTTAAAAGGAGAAAAATAAAGTCCCATAATTCCTGATATGCTGTTCGTTTGTGGGGATCAATTATTATCAGTTTTTGGGAAGTAATATACTTGACTGCCAAATTTTTAAAGTTCTTCCATGTCAATTTAGAGCGGTCAATCCAGTTTTTAGTAATATAAAATTTTATTAGAAGGCAGAGTGTAATTAGAGCTCTAAGTTTCAGCTTAGGTATTTCAAGACTGGTGATGTGTAGTAAGGCCATCTCCCAGGACAAGGTGGATTTATGATATCCCATTTTATCGAGCCTTACTTTGAGAGAGCACCAGATACTGTGAGAGTATCTACAAAACCACAAAATGTGGATAATATCAGCTTGGGGAGAGGAACAACAGGAGCAAGAAGGAGAGACATTTGGGTTAAATGTATTCATACGAACCGGAGTTAAATATAGGTTATTGGTGGTCATGAATTGTGTGTACATGAGTTTTTTAAATGGATAATACTTAAGGGTAAGTTTTATTGAGAGAGTCTTCTGTTGTAGAGTTAAGTTGGCATTCTGTTGATCCCAGTACTCTGCAAACATAATTTTCCCTTGATTCAGAGATACAGAAAAGGCTCTATAAGCTATAGAAGTCATGTGTTTTCTAGTCCTTAAGTTTTGTAGTAAATCTGCTACACGATTATGGTCTGCTTCAGAGCTTGGGTATCTGACAAAAAAGATGAGGTGAACTCCCTTAGTTGCCTTAAAATAATGGCATATTTTTTGGGCAATGCCCAAGTATCTCTGAGGTCTGTTAGTGAAAGATGGTTAAGTTTGTGTATATCCCATAGAGTTAAGTCCCTAATATGTGGGTAGTTAGTTAAGTTGATCATTTTACCACCCATCATTAAGTTTGGATTAAGATGGATAGGTTGAAATATTAGAAGAGCATTACTTAGGTTAAGAGATTGGAAGAGCTCCTGTAGAGTCTTAATTAGTCCTTTTAAAGAGTGATGTAATTTTAGATTCTTAAGATTAGATTTGTTTAAGAAAGGCAGGGCAGTATGGTTAAAGTCATGTTTAAGGGCATAGTTATACCATATTTTAATCCATAAGGGGGTCCGGGTAGGCGGGTTCGGACGATGATTAGCAATAGTAAGTATCCGATTTGCGTGGATAATTCTGTAGTATAGTAAGAGATCCGGCAATGCTAATCCCCCTAACGCTTTAGATAGAGTAAGCCTTTGATATGAAATCCTAACAGATTTAGGGTGCCAAATGAATTTTGCAAGAGCCTTGTGAATTCTGTTGAGAAAAAGGGTTGAGACCGTAGATAAAGAAGAGTTAAGATGATAAAGTATTTTAGGGAGTATATTCATTTTGATAATGGAAATTTTTGTTAGCATTGGAAGTTTTAAGTGTTGCCATCTTGACATGTCTTGGGTGATAGAGGACCAGATCTTGGATAAGTTAGTCTGTAAAAGAGAAGAAGAAGAGTGATCATAAAAAACTCCTAGATATTTTAAAGAATAGTCTATACGAAAAGCAAATTCAGGGAATAAGTGTTGTTTATGAGCTAGGGGATTGATTGGGAAAATAAAGGATTTGTTTTGGTTAATTTGGTAGTCTGAAATAGAGGTAAAGGAGTGCAAAGCATTAGTAATCTTCTTAGTGTCAGACATAGGAAGTTCAAAATAAAGATTTAGATCATCAGCAAAAGCTGTAAAGCTGATATTAGTGTTAAAGATTCTAGGCATTGAATGATAGGTTTTTTGCAATATAAGCAGGAAAAAGGTTTCTAAATATAGATTAAATAATAAGGGAGATAAAGGGCATCCTTGTCTAGTTCCGTTTGTGATCTTTATCGGTTGTGAATCTTGCTTGTTTATATATAAGCGAGTGTATGCACTAGTATACAGTATTTTGATCAGGTTAATAAAATCAAGAGGGATATCAAATCTCGATAGGACTAAAAACAGAAAATTCCAGTTTACTCGATCAAAAGCTTTGCAAGCATCTAGCACCAGAGCATACCTGGGGTTCTTATCCTTTTTGGTGAGATTAATTATAGTTTCCAATGCCAAGGTGTTGTCCCATGTATGCCTGTTAGGCATAAAGCCCGCCTGCTCTGAAGAGATCAAGGCATGCATTGTTTTTTTAAGTCTGTTCGCTAAAACAGCTGAGAGGATTTTTATCTCTGTATTCATAAGGGAGATGGGCCTATAGTTGTTTACGTTAGCTTTATCCAAGGTATTTTTGGGGATTAGTATGGTTTTCGAATGATTGATGTACAAGTCTGTTATGCCTTTATTGGCACTAGATTCAAAGAGTTTGAGTAAAATGGGAAGCAAGGATGTTTTTAAATGTTTTGTAGAAGTCAGATGAATAGCCATCTGGACCTGGAGCCTTACCACTCTTGAGGTTGTCAATGACTTCTATAATTTCTGGTAGAGTAATTGGGGCAGATAAAAGGCATGCGTTTTCAGTGTTTTGAGTTTCAGTGTTTTGAGTTTTCAGTGTTTTGAAGTTTCAGGTCTTCTATATTATGATGTTGTTTAAACTCAGTATATGTATGATATGTGTTTTCAGTGTTTTGAGTTTCAGTGTTTTGAATTTTCAAGATTTTGAAGTTTCAGTGTTTTAGTTTCAGTGTTTTGAGTTTCAGTGTTTTGAGCTTTCAGTGTTATGAAGTGAATCCATATATATATATATATATATATATATATATGCAAAACTCTCCAGTTTAAAATCCTCTATAGGAAATGCTGTCCATAGTTGCCCACTGTTCATAGCTGCTGATGGTTTGCAGAAGGCAGCACCACTAGAGGTCATTCTATAGTATACTACTAAACACTCTCACTTAGACCTTTAAGTGACTCTTCCCTACTCCTTCCCACCTACTAAGGCTCTGGTATAATGGATAGGTGCTTCCCTGCGGTCTGTGTAGTTGCCTGATGGATATAGACATCTTGAGGTAGTGTAGTAACTGAATAATATTCACTAACAGCCACTTAATTTTAGAAACAAACACAGTGTGTGTGAGAGATGTAGATACACAATGTCATTGGAGGCAAAGTTCTCAAATGCACACACGAAAAATGCAAAGCAGATTGTCAGTGTTACACCCAAAACACTCACTACCAACAGTAAAGAACAGATAGGCCCATATATGTGGAGGTACTCACATGCAATCTCCCCAAACCTCCAAGACATCCTAAAAGTATCTCTCAGTGGTGCCACACACTCTCAAAAAAGACAGGGCCTCACACAGCACATAACTCTGAAAATTATAGTAGCCCCTCTTCACGGGCCTATAAGGCAACACTCTACATAAACAAATATACAAGTTATTGGGGATTCCTTTGTAAGACATTCTGATGTCACCCTTATCAGGCTAAACAATGAGAAAATTACATTGAGCTGTCTGTCTGGAGCCAGGGTCCGCCAAATCACACTTGCACTTAGGACTTTAAACCAAAAGTACTAGTATAACATGGTTATTGTTCATGAGGGTGTAAATGACCTAAGACATACCTCACTGGACTATATGAAGAGAGACACAATGGAGCTCTGTGAATATGTGTCCCAGGCAGATATGAATCTCTCCTTGAATAGCATCCTACCTTCACTAATGATGATGCAACTGTACCAGTAAAAAATGGCTGACTTCGACAATTGGCTTATTTTCTGGTGTCACAACAAGGGAAGACAATATCTGTCAGTCTGGGGAGAAATGATTGACAAACCACAGTACTTTGCCATAGATAGTTTGCACTTGTCACCACTTGGCTTCTGGATACCGGCAAAAACTTTATGTATCGCCATAGTGCCTTTTTTAGGTCATGCTAAGTTGTTAAACCCTCCAACATAACAAAAATTGCTCATGACTACCTAAAGGTACTGCTGCTCAATGCTAGGAGTTTAAATAGAAACCTGCACTCCTTGGAAGGACGCCACCGTGGAGAATGCAGACATACATGCAATCATGGAAACATGGTTCAGAACCATGGAGAGCACCCTGGCTATCAAGGGCTACAATGCCTTTCATACATTTCAATCGCATCTCAACTGAGGATAAAACAAAGGCAGGAGGTATCTCTGTGTTCATAAAGGACAAAAATACTGCTAGACTGGTCCAACAATATGACTTGCTTGAGCTGCTCCATGCCCAACTAACCACAGGTGTGACCTCCTATCATATCCTTGCTAGCCTAACACCATGGGCTTCGTCAATGAAAACACCCTGGAGCAACTAGTTAGCTGCCCAACTAGAGTTACAAATATCCTAAACCTGGCAATCATGAACATGGGGGGATGCTGCTCACCCCTGTGCATTAACTCCTCCCTGGTAAGATCTGACCACAAAATTATCCCCTTTAGTATTAAAATTAACCTAGAACATCCATCAAACTCCAAACCTGTTAAGAACTTTGCTAAGAAAATTTCTACAAGTCATACAGACAGTTTAAGCCAGATGACATTGAGGCCTACTATGTCCTGTACACAAAAGCACTGTACAACCATATTCGTAGCTGCATAGAGGAGGTAGTACCTGTCTGAGTCAAATCTATGATTACTGGAAAAAATAAACCACTTTGATGAACCCCTAGCATAAATAGGCTATTTGAAAAAAGGAAAAAAATCCTCTACAAAGCCAAGAAAGAACAGACAAAATAATGCAAAAAGAAAGCCTCCGGTCAAACAAATTGGAGAGATGGTCAAATCTGTCAAAGCAAATTATGAGGCAAATATAGCCTCCAAGTTGAAAGACAACCATAAGGCTTTTTTTTAATTACATTCGTAACCTCGGGGGAAATGCTGAGCAATGTGCTCATTTGGCATCACTTATACCCAGCCTGAAACTATAGTAATCCCACTAACAGAAACGTTCAGTTCAAACTCTCCACATCACCTCCTACCATACCAAAAGAAATACCCACAACCATGCCCCTACTGTTCATTACAAGGGGATTGATCCTTATTAAACTCGTTAAAGCCAAAAACACAGCCTCCATGGGTCCCGACAACATTATAGGATGCTTCTTAAATAGCTTAAAACTGGATCTATCAGGGCCACTAGAAGCCCTCTTTAACCACAGCCTCTGGATAAGCTTTGTCTTAAAGAAATAGATGACTGCAACAGTCATCCCTCTGCACAAGGGGCATCCATCAACTGACCCAGGGAACTACATACCCATAAGTTTCACCAGTCATATCTGCAAGATCATGGAGAGAATTATCATAGACCTGATCAATAACAACATAGAAAGTCTCCAAACACTGGAACAGACCTAGTTTGGCTTCGTCAAAGGGAGGTATTGACTGCTTAGTCTGGTGGACTTCTTCAAGAAAGTCATCAGGGCTATGGATGGGGTTAAAATGGTACACACCATTTATGTAGACCTGGCCAAAGCTTTTGACCCAATATCCCACTTGGGGATCATAGATAAAGTTACTGTAGGTTCATAGGTTCATAGGTAGGTACTAGGCTATTGGCCCTAGGGCCTATACAAGCCTAGCCATAATGATTCCCTGGCTATTGCTTCCCACACATATATTTACTTTCCTGAACCCTTGTCTAGCAGGGCTACTGATGTGGTCCCTGGGGTGAATTTCCTATCTCCCATCCAATCGTCAAGGTTTCTCTTGAAGAGGGCCATTGAGGTGCTCTGCCTGACATGTATGGGCAGCCTATTCCAGAGTATGGGGAGTCTCTGGGTCAGGAGCCTATCCCTCCAACATGTTGTGATGACAAGGTTAAGATCCCCTGCATTACCAAGCTACAATTCATACCACACCTTTCGGCCACCTAACCCAGAACGAAGCACTAAAGGTGGAGGCGTGTCCATATTCATTAAGGATATCCACACCTCCAGGCTAGTTGCACAGCATAATGCATCTGAGATTATCCAAGTGCAACTAACTCTGGGCAAGACCGCAATCCAAATTGTAGCTTGCTACAGACCCCCCACCATGCCCCAGGATTCACACTCCTCATTTCTTCATACACTGGAAAGTATTAGGGTACAACCCAACACCCTAATAATGGGCGATTTCAACTACCCCACCATTAACTGGGAAAACTACTCATGTACCAACTCTTTTGCTCAATGTTTTCTAGAATTCATAAATTCCAATGCCTTGGATCAACTTATTCACACCCCCACCAGGGGCAGCAATATCCTTGACCTGGTCATTACCAACATGGGAAACTGGTGTTCCACACCAGAGATCAATTCCTCGTTGGTCAGATCCGACCACAAGCTAATCAGCCTAGACATCCACATCCCACCCCCAATTAGGGAAACCATCGTAAAAAACTTCTCCAAAGCCAACTTCACACTTCTTAAGACAGAAGTGGCAAACTTCATGACACCCATGCAGATGGACAATAGAGGTATGACTGCTGAATCCTACACAAATGCACTTTATAAGCACTTACACGAGTGCTTGGATCATGCTATCCCTAATAGAACCAAGATGTTATCCTCCAAAAAAAGGAAGCCAATCTGGTGGTCCTCTGCCATAAACAAACTCTATAACAGAAGAAAGAAACTGTTGCAAAAAGAGTAAAATCCCATGACTGGAGGAACTCCCTGGTCAACCTCAGTAAGAAGCTGAGATCCCTCATAAAATCCTCCAAAGCTAGTTACAAAAACAAAATTGCCACTGACTCTAAAGACAGCCACAAAGCATTCTATAGCTATGTCAAGAATCTAAATGGGAACACTCAGATCTGCTCTGAGTTACAGCACAATGGCACTAAATATACAGAACCAACTGATATTGCCAACATTCTAGCAGATAGGTTCAGTGCTAACTTTAACCCCCTCTCAACCCCTAGAGGGCCCATCTCTACACCGTAAGAATGCAAAGTTCCTATAATCATGGCTGCACAGGTAAAAAAGACACTCTCCAAAGCCAAGAACACAGCATCCATGGGACCTGACAATATCCCAGGCTGCGTTCTACATGAACTACAGAATGAACTGGCACCCTACCTAAGTACCATGTTCAATCATAGCCTTACCTCAGGCTTTGTACCCACTGAATGGTGCACCGCGACGGTTATCCCACTCCACAAAGGGGGAGCCACGATGGTCCCCGGGAACTACCATCCCATTAGCCTGATGAGCCTGGTCTGCAAGGCCATGGAACGTATCATCATGGAACTCATAAACAAAGACATTGGTAATCTCCAAACTCTGGACCCTACCCAGTTTGGATTTGTAAAAGGCAGATCATGTCTCCTAAACCTGATTGACTTCTTTGAAGCAGTCACCAAAGCTTAGATGAGGGTAAAATGGTTCACACAGCTTATCTAGATCTCGCCAAGGCTTTCAACACCATCCCCCACTCTGGAATTATAGATAAGCTCACTAAACTAGGTATAAATCCCTATGTCACAAGATGGGTTGCCAGCTGGCTAATGGACAGAACCCACATTGTGAAAGTAGCGGATTCCAAATCCGACCTCAGACGACAAGTAATGCTATAGACATTTAGTTGTGAGGTATCCAGTAAGTGATGTTCCAATATGGTACTAGTCTGTATACACCTTTAAGGAATTGTAGTAATTAAACAATTGTTCAATTGTTTTATTGATGTCAGTTAGTGTGTTGGTAGTGGTATAAAAGTGCTGTTAAAATTGTTAATGTTGATTCTGATGAGGTCTCCGGTGTGGAGACGAAAGTGCTCAATCTGGTTTTTGTGTCCTGTTCGTGTTTTGGAATAAAATTATCCACTTTATTTCATTTGGAGTGACTTCCTGAGTCATGTTTGGAATTATTGGTGGTATTATATTTTGTAGACTGCCTTCATTGACCCGAGCAGCTGGGATATGCTTTGAGTGTTTCTTTTTTGTTTCTTTGTTTGGATTCCAAATCCGACATCAGACCAGTGACAAGTGGAGTACCACAGGGTTCAGTCCTGGGTCCTCTCCTGTTTGGTATCTACTTCTCTGAAGTGCAGGCCAACACAGAAGGTCTTTGGCTAACAAAGTTTGCAGATGACTGCAAACTAGGAGCCATAATCGAAACTCCTAACAATGTGGACAAACTACAAAAGGGCCTCACTGAGACAGATGCCTGGTGTCAAAGTCATGGCCTGAAGCTCAATGCCAAAAAGTCTATTGTCATCCCCTTTGGTAAAAACTTTGTACCCATGAACTACCACATAGCTGGTAGCCTACTTAATGCCAAAAATGTGATAAGAGACCTTGGGACACAGGTGGACAGTAGTCTCTCCTTTGATAATCACATCGCCACAGTGGTCAGGAAATCCTTCTGCGTGGCTCATCTCATCACAAAAGGATTCTCATCCAGAAAGAGGTCATTGTTCCCCTCTACTCATCACTCATTAGACCCATTATAGAGTACAACGTTCCTTTTGGTATGTACCTCACAAGACATCTACAACAACTGGAAAGACCACAGAAATACTGCACAAAGAGGATTACTGGCCTCAAACAGATGCCGTATGCAGACCGTCTCAAAAAACTACAGCTTTACTCCATCGCATATCGCTTACTCAGGGGCGATCTCTGCCTAACATACAAAGCTATGTCAAACCCAGAGCTGTTGAACATGCTCCACTTAAAGAAATCCCAATCCCTCCGAGCTACATGCTCTAGGGACCTAAACTATGTCACCACAATAAACAGAACATGCTGGAGGGATAGATTCCTGTCCCAGAGAATTCCCATACTCTGGAACAGACTACCTATCTATGTCAAACAGAGCTCCTCATTAGCACTCTTCAAGAAAAATCTTGATGATTGGATGGGAAATGGGAAATTCACCCCGGGGATCACTTCTGTGGCTCTGCTCGACAGGGGCACAGGAAAATAATTTTCTTGGGTGGCGAAAGCCAGGGTACATTTTTTGGCTAGGCTTGTATGGGCCTCTAGGGCCGATAGCCTAGTACCTACCTATGAACCTATGAACCTGGAGCGTGTGGCTTGGAGGGATTGGGATTTCATTAAGTGTAGCATGTCCAACAACTCTGGGTTTGACATGGCCTTGTATGTTAGGCAGAGATTGCCTCTGGGTGATATGCGACAGAGTATAGCTGGAGTTTCTTTAGACGGTCAGCATAAGGCATCTGCTTTAGGCCTGTGATTCTTTTTGTGAGGTATTTCTGTAGCCTTTCTAGTTGTTGTAGATGTCTTGTGAGGTACATACCAAATGGGGCATTTTATTCTATAATGGGTCTAATGAGGGATGAGTACAGTGGGACAATGACCTCCTTTTTTCTGGGTGAAAAGCCCTTAATGATGAGGTGTGCCATATAGAAGGATTTTCTAACTGTTGTGGCTATGTGGTTATCAATGGTGAGACCACTGTCCACCTGTGTCCCTAGGTCTCTTATCACACTTTTGGTGTTTAGTGTACTGCCACCTATGTGGTAGTTCACAGGTATGTGGTTTTTCCCAAAGGGGACAACTATACATTTTTTGGCATTTAGCTTGAACCCATGGCTCTGGCACCAGGCATATGTTTCGGTAAGGCCCTTTTGTAGTATATCCACATCATTTGGGGATTCAGTAATGGCTCCCAGCTTACAGTCATCTGCAAACTTTGTAAGCCAGAGTCCCTTAGTGTTGGCCTATACTTCAGAGAATTAGATGCGAAACAAGAGTGGTCCCAGGACAGAACCCTGTGGTACACCACTTGTCACTTGTCTGGAGCTGGATTTGGAGTCGGCTACTTTTACAGTGTGTGTTCTGTCAGTAAGCCAGTTTGCATCCCGAGTGACGTAGGGATTAATACCCAGCTTAGTAAGTTTATCTATGATTCCAGAGTGGGGGATAGTGTTGAAAACCTTGGCAAGGCCCAAGTAGGCTGTGTGAACCACCTTACCCTCATCCATGGCTCTGGAGACTGATTTGAAGAAGTCGATCAGGTTCAGAAGGCAAGATCAGCCCTTCACAAACCCAAACTGGGTGGGGTCCAGTGTTTGAAGGTTTGCAATGTGTTTGTTTATAAGTTCCATGATAATACGTTCCATGGCCTTGCAGATCAGGCTCATCAGACTGATGGGACTGTAGTTCCTGGATCCCCCCTTGTGGAGTGGGATGACTGTAACTGTGCGCCACTCTGTGGACATGAAACCTGAGGTGAGGCTATGATTAAACATGACACATAGTTGAGGTGCCAGTTCATTTTGTAGTTCATGCAATACACAGCCCGGGATGTCATTTGGTCCCATGGATGCTGTATTCTTGGCTTTGGAGAGTGCGTTTTTTACCTGAGTGGCCGTGCTCACCGGAATTTGGCATTCTTTTGGTATTGAGATGGGCCCTTTAGGGGGTGAGAGGGGGGTGAAGTTGGCACTGGATCTATCTGCCAGGATATTGGCAATATCCTTGGGATCAGTATATCTAGTGTCATTCAGAGCAGATCTGAGTATTGCCATATAGATTCTTGACATAGCTATAGAATGCCTTGTGGTTGTCTTTGGAATCTTTGGCAATTTTGTTTTTGTAACTAGCTTTGGAAGATTTTATGAGGGATCTCAGCTTTCTACTGAGGCTGGTGAGGAAGTTTTTTGAATCCTGGGTTCTTCCTCTTTTCTGCAACAGTTTCTTCCTTCTGTTGTGCAGCTTGTTTATGGCAGGGGACCACCAGATTGGCTTCCTTTTTTTTTTTTTAGACGACAGCGTCTTGGTTCTGTTTGGGATGGCTCGGTCCATGCATGAGTGAATGTGCTCATACAGCATAAACCCCTACATTGTCAGATGGATAGCAAACTGGCTCACTGGCAGGACACATGTTGTCTATATTGGTGAATCCACTTAGGATAAGAAACCTACTACTACCAGTGCCCCACAGGACTCAGTGTTGGGACCCCTCCTAGATTCATAGATTAGTACTAAGCTAACTGCCCTTGTGAGCCATTGAAAGCCTAGCCAATTATCCCTTGTGAGACTCAAACCCTGCACCTTGTGTTTGTAAGGCAAACACCTTAACCATTAGGCCACCCTCCCAACCCTGTTTAGTATATACTTCTCTGAAGTGAAGGCCAATTTTGGGGGCCTCTGGTTACCAAGTGTGCTGATGAAGGTAAGCGCAGAGCAGTCATTGAATCCCCAAGCAATGTTGACATCCTACTAACAGGACTAAAAATGACAAACGACTTGTGCCAAAGGCATGGTCTGAGACTAAATGCTAAAAAAATGCATACCCATACCCTTTGGTAAATCAGATATCCCTGAAAATGATAATATTAACAGCACACCCCTAAAGGTAGACCCGGTCATGAAGGACCTAGAAACACAGATAGATAGTAACCTAAACTTTGCTCACTGGGTAGCTACAGTAGGGATTGCCTCATTTTATAAGTAAAGGCATGGCATCAAGATCAAAGGAAGTCATAGTGCTATTGTACTCTGCCCTCATCATGCCCATAATCAAGTACCATTCTCCCTTCTGCATGTACCTACCCAGGCCTTTAGACCAATTGGAGTGGCCCAGAGGCTTTGCACTAAAAAATACAAAGCATAAGACATATGCCTTATGTGGACTGACTAAAAGACCTATCCCTTTATTATGTCTCATAATCTTTATTGAGAGGTGACTTATGCCTGACCTACAAGGTATTCTCTGATCCAGTCCTAATGAAAATGTTACATATTCACAAGAAAAATTATATGATGAGTTACACATTCCATGGACCTGAACCTTATTTGTGACTCTAACAGAACTTCCTAAAGACAAAGATTCATATACCAAAGGCTACCTCATCCATGTAATAGAATAAACTTCCCATCTTTGTAAAACAAAGCCCTTCCCGTACTCTCTTAAAAAAGAATTTGGATAAATGGATGGTGAACCATAAAATCACTTCTGGATACTGCTCATTTTCCTTATGGACAGAGTCAGTCTGTAAAATGACTCAGGGTTCCAAAACTGAAAGACCCACTACCCCATCCCATATCTGGGCAATTAAGGTATCTAATTTGAAAGGTCAAAGCTCATATAATCAAAATCCATTTTCACAAGACGAAAATTGTGAAAGCTAAATTACCCGAATGGCAAATATTTCCCAAGGTAAATAAACAATCGCCCAATATGCCCTTTTCTCCACTGTAGTTTGATCCCGGAGTTGGTACATATAGTTATGGGCGTTTGGGGGACATAGCCCCCCACCTAGGTGGGTTTTACTTACTTCAGTGTGTGTTTCATTTAAGTTTGGGCAAGTGTTTACTTACACTGGGAAAAATTCACCATTCAGGTATTTCAGCTTTCACGATTTTCATTTCCCAAAAATGTATTTTGATTACATGAGCTTCGACCTCTCAAAGTAGATCCAGAATTAGGATATAATATTGTCATATCCTGGGTATTATTAGCAAACCTTGTAAAGATTTTTGCACCATTAGCCTAGTAATCACCTATGAAACTATGTCCATAGTGCTTAAGATCCATGAAGAACAGTGAAAACAGTGTATTTGCACGTATTGCTCCAGACAGGAGAATATGAGCAGAGTTTAGCTGCACATTTCACACTACTCAATGAATATGGCAGTTCATGTGGGCCAGTAGTGTGTGTGTGTGTGTGTGTGTGTGTGTGTGTGTGTGTGTGTGTGTGTGTGTGTGTAAGCATCTCTGTGTGTGTCTGTCTGTCTGTGCACCTGTGTCTGTGTGCATATGTGAGCATTTGTGTATATGCGCATGTGTATAAATGTATATGTAAGAAAAGCTACTACTCCACATATCAAAACATACTCACTAGTAATCCAAAACTGTCCCGGGCCTCAATCCAGAAACTGTAAAATCCAGGGCAAGCTATAGAGCCAACACCAAACACACAGAAGCAAAATTATACCAATTCAGTACCCACTTTATATGGACAGGACTGTCTTTAACCAAACAGGTGATAATCAACCTCTTGAGGTCTCCACTCAATCAAATAACCTCCTTCAGCATTCCTCCTTTCTACTATTTCCCACAGATAGCATCACAAATACCTCAAAAAATTAAAGCCTACGATAACTGCCATTCACAATCTACCTGGTGAATATCGTAAAATAGCATTTGAAGCTATTGTATATCCAGTTCAAATTCTGATAAGTCGATCCATATCTGAAAATAAAGTCCCCTTGCTATGGAAAATATCATTCATTATACCACTTGATTTTTCGAACTATAGGCCAACTGCCATTCGATCTCCCCTATCAAAAATATCAGAAAAATGTATTCATATAAACTTCTCAACTTTCTAATAGGCAACCAGCTTCTGTCTTCAACCAAACATGGCTTCCATCCTCATCATAGAACAACTACTGCTTTGTTGCATTTTGTTAATACTGTCAACATCCACAGAAATGCCAAAAGTCTAGTCTCCACTCTCTTCCGAAATTTAGCAAACATTTTTGATACTGTTTACCAAGCAAAATCTCCTACACAAACTCTCATCCTTACAGATCACGAACTCTTCACAGCAATGGTTCCATAGCAACCTGTCAAACAAAGAACAAGCAGTAAAATAAATGCAATAATTTCTGTACCTTCTTGTCAGTAACTAAGGCTCTATACTAGGCTCCATACTTTTCAAAATATTCCGATCTCGACACTGCTAAAAAATGCTACCTTAATTCAATACATGGATTACTCAACCCTAATCTGCTCTGCAAATTCTCTGTCTAACTTGTATGTCTTTACACAACAATCCTTCTTATTGAATGGCTAAGTAATTCACAACTACATCTAAACCCTAAGAAAAATTAAATTACTGCACCTCTACCAAAACAACACTATTCACTATCATGTCTGACAGTGACAACATGATAGAACACAAGTAAACCATACAGAATTACTGGGTGTAATCATAGATAACCAGTTGAAATTAATCACCATGTATAACATGTGGTTAAAAAAATCACATCAAAAAGTATTTGCATTATACAGAGGGTCCAAAATTATACAAGGTTTCAAAAAAAGATGAAAGGTTAATATTGGCATCCCAAGACAGTGTACTGTTTATACGTTGGTTTACGAAGTCCACTGAATATGTAGGAGAAACAAACATATGCAGGTTCTGTAAAACAGAACTGGAAATAGTCACATCTTGTTGCTGGGTGTGATACACTAACGGCATAGGGCCTGTATACTGAAGGACATAATAATGTGACAAGACTGTTACACTGGGGATTATGCAAACATCACAATACTAAAGTAGCTGAGAAGCACTGGAAACATAAGCCACAAAGCATTACAGAGAACGATGAAGTTTATATCACATGGGATCACCCATTACCAACAGTTCCAAAAATAGATGGGAGAAAACCGGATATAGTAGTCCATGAAATGAAGACAAAAGTAGCATTGATCATTGAAATTGCTACACCGAATGTCTTATGTACAGAGAGACACAAAGTCATAAAATACCAGGATTTCCAGGCAGAAACAAGGACAATGTGGAAGAAGGATACCCAGACAGTTCCAATAGTAGTAGGAGCAATGGAGCTTATAAACAAGAATTTACAGTCATATTTACGTATACTACTAATAAATGTAATTCCTTATGAATTCCAGAAAGAGTAAATTCTGTGTACATTGCACGTGCTGGTAAAAGCACTTTTGGCTAACATCAAAAACTGAAATAATACTAATTTCATGAACTTTAATCATACTTTGACTTAGGAATGGGGTCCTTTCCCGTCGTGGTATTAGAAACCTAAAAGACTTGGAGAAATTATACTGAGTGAAAAAACAACTCACTGATATAGCCAGAAAACAAATGTGTCCCTACTTTCATACTGCCATCTCTCCCCTATGCTGCCACAGGTTTACTTACCTTCAAGTTTCAGAAATGAATTGTTATAATAAAATAGTCAAATTTTGCAGTAAACTATGACAGTAGTACACAACACTGCCTAACCCTTCAGAGATTTAAACTGGTTAGAACAACCACAGCTCATTGCTCTTTCTCATCTAACTGCAATACACAGACTTCTCTATAAGACAGAAAATTGCCTGGCCCTTAACAACTTAATACAACACTACCGTCCCAATAGCATTTTACAATGTAGAGAACAGTCACTTATCACTATAACCAAATCATCCAATACTGCAGGTGACTCTATATTCAAACATTGGAGCTATTGAACCACTTCCCACTATTATTGAAATCCATGCAGAAAGCAAATTCATTTAAAATACAACTAAAACTTCACATATCAAATCAATGGTTCTGTTCTGTCTGTACATTTCCAGGATAAATGCCACCATTATCTTCAGCTTGTCATATTGTCAGAATCCTATTCCCCACAATCAGGCTTCACTAATACCTGAACAGTTTTCCTAACATTTTATTTATTTTACATTTGTTTACCGGGATAGTCCAACTGGATACATGTCCATTTTCAGCAGAGGCCCAGGGAGAAAAGCTCCAAAAAGACATTCAACAAACTATCCCATTTTTACAGTTTAAAACACAACCCCCCCCCCCCCCAAATAAAGGGATTTTTACACAGATGTAAACAAACACAAAAACAGATACACAAACAAATTATTACATTTTTACTCAGATTGAAAATTCTAGACAGTGTTTTTAAGAATGATAGGGTATTGAATGCCTAGTAGGCTAACTTGGTAGTAGATCCAAGATCTCCCAGCTATATACATTGTTTTGTGATACTGCACACCCCACCTCTGTAATTATTATATAAACCTCATGATAGCCATATATATTATTGGCTCTAAGTCTGCTTTTCACCCCACCTTTAAGTACAATATTAACATTTTCTGCCCTACCCATTTCCTTGCCTTTCATTGAATTTTTAAGTACTAAACTCAAACACAAACCCACTAGTATTACCTCTTCAAGTGCTCACTGTTCACTATCTGATAATGCATAAGTACCTTACATACTTGTTTGTGTAATTGCTAATGCATATCATTTAATGCCTGTTTGTGTATATTACTGAATGCCTGTTTAAAAATGTTGTCCCGGGCCACTGAAGGGGGTTTCTAACTAAACACAGGTGAGCAAACCTGCTAAACAAAAGCAAAATAAAATAAAATATAGTACATATATATATATATATATATATATATATATATACACACGTACATATATACATGCACACATCATAGCAGGTTTGCATGTGGTGTGTGTCCGTGTACACCTTTGTATCTGTGCATATGTGTTTATATAAATGTATATGGTAAAAGGCATGTGTGTGTATTTTGTGTGTGTGTGTGTGTGTGTGTGTGTGTGTGTGTGTGTGTGTGTGTGTGTGTGTGTGTACATGAAATTGTTTTTTTGTGTGTCTCTGTTTGTCACTTGACATACCATAAAGTGGAACCTCCCCTAAACAAGTCACAGCTCCAGTCAGAGAAGTACAACACAGATATAGCCCTATGTTGTTGTCATGTGCCACATTTTGACAGCTGCATATAAAGCTGCCAGACTAGTTGTCAACCTGTGGCTAGTTAAGGTTACAATAAATACAGCAGACTGAAGTTTCAATATTGACAAGCAAAATATAAATAACACCAAGTTTGATTAGTCTTTGTGTGTGTGTGTGTGTGTGTGTGTGTGTGTGTGTGTGTGTGTGTGTGTGTGTGTGTGTGTGTGTGTGTGTGTGTGTGTGTGTGTTTGTGTATAAGCAAATTTCTTTTTGGTTACTGCAAAAGTGCAATAAAAGGTATCACTGTTCAGCTTGAACCCCGCCACCATGTTCAAGCTCCATTCAAAAATACTATTACTCCAGCTGTTGTCTTCTGTGCTTAAACATGTACAAACAGGCACACATAGATGTATAGATAGAAAGATGATAGAAAGACAGATAGAAACATTCTTTTTCCATTGTTTTTCAGCCTGCCAGCCTTTGTCAGGATATTCTGTATAATGTAGTCACTGGTTCACAAAGGACTACCAGCAATGCCGTTAACAACAGAAAGTTAAATTTTTAAGGACTCACTATTTTCTCCTCAAAATCCATTCACTTTTTTTCTCTTTATCCACCTTAGACAGTTTGTAGTATGTCCATTTGCACCCATACATTCCTGACGAACCTTCACATGCTGGAACCCTATCCCATTTCTCCATAATAAAGACACATAATTCATGTTTTTCCTGTTGACTTCTAACATTTTTAACCTTCCTTCCGTACACCCAGTTTCCAGTAATCTTGTGTATTCTGACTTCCTCTTGCATCCCCCTGTGTATAAGAAGAACTACTTAAACCAGTCAATCACCTCTCACTCTGTCACCATCCCTCTAAGCTACATCGCCTGCTGGATAGCTTTTGACAACTTTTTCTGTCTTCAGCATTCAAATTGTCTCCCTTTTTGTGTGATATTTCCATATTTATATCTGTCGTCATTTAATGTATCATTCCCATTCCTCCATCTATAGCCAGGCCACTTCTCTATTTTTAATACATTTCCTTTGTTGTTCTATCTTTCCATACTCCTTTCTTGAAGCACTTGGACAGGTGTTAGCATTCTTATTTCTTGCCAGCCTTTCATATTGTTTTTCCATATGCTTCACAACAGATTGAAATCGACCCTGCTGGGGTCCTACACTTCTGTCCATTTTACACTTACCAAAAATAATGTTGGGATTGTAAACCCCACCATGGATGACTATTTTTGTTGGAAGGCTTTCCCAGCTTGATTTCTTCACCCCATCCAACCACAGAGTGGGTCAAGGATGCTATCCTTTCTTTCTTTATTGGGATGTTCACTTATTTCTCAAGTTTGATTTGTACTAGAAAGTTGCCATCCCTCAGTTCAGTGCTAGAAGATTATCCTCCTTTTGGTCATCTGCTAATCCTGCTCCCATGTTTCTTGGCTTCCATCTTAACTATATTCAGTGATTTGCTCACTGTAGCCATCCATCAAGACTCATTTTTCCTGCTTCTCTCTGGAAATAACCTCCTTCTTTTCTTCTTCTTCTTCTTCTGTCTTCTGTGGAGTGCATTTAATCCCATCTCAGACATGTATTGTTGCAACTTTCCTTTTTTGTAAGACTGGAATCCAGGTGTCGTGGATCTAAGCTATTACCTACTGTAGCCTAAGATTCTGTTGTGGCCACAGTGTGTGTTTATTTCAGTAAATGCAGTATGCATCTGACTCAGGCTTTCCTGTCTCAATTTGCATAATTTCAGTTTACACTCATTATTTCACTCTCTACCCACTTTTGCCTGTTGTTCACGGATTCCATACCTTTCAACCTCTTAGACCAAGAAATCTGGACAAAGCCATAAATAATGGGGGGGGCTAAGGCCCAAAAATAGGGACAATTTTTAAATATCGTTCTTACAAACTTAGACAGTTGATAGAATAACAAGTTTTACATTAACATGGATTTTCTGAAGGGTATGAAATTTGAAACTAAAATGTCTATTATTATTTTCTGACTTCAAATCTCAATGATTTGCTAGTGATCTTGTCAGAAAACCAAAGTTTTATGAGGAACATACCAAAAATATGAGGCCATAATCTGGACATTCTGCAAAATTCTGGACAGTTGAGTGGTATGCCTGATTCTCTGTCCTTACCATTGGTGCTCTCCTTACATTTTAATTGATAAGACAGGCTTGTCACTCCCCTGTTCAGTTTAAAATTTTCTCTACCCACACTTTTTGCCAGAAAATATGTAAAGACCCTTCTTATCCCATGTACTTTCCTAAACACTTAATATCTCCTCCCTATTAACTATGCTAATCACTAAGTCAGTGTCTGAACTTTTTAATTGAAAAAGTGGTAATGTTAATATGATGGTGGTTGAATGACTGGCAATAATTCATGCAAATTTTTTATATAGACAGAAAAAAGTTAACACTAAGCAACACAGTTCAAGACAAGGACCACACTTGTTTTTCATATGAGAATCAAATATTTGACAGAGGGTGTAAGGGAATCAGCAATTTGCTTACTGAGGATACCTCCACTGCTGCAATGTCGATATATGTATGAGCCGGTCTTTAGTGAGATCTTCTATGGCATGAAGCATGAATATATAGCAACTGTAAAAATAAAATGGAAAAAGGTGCAATGTTATGAGTTCGGGTAGTGCTGAGGGAAGCACTTGTTACAAAACACATGATAGAAACCATGGGTATAGAGAGGATAGATGAGAAATTAAGGATCCGCTAGTAAGAAGCACCCTTACTTGAGCTATCTAAAGCAGTGTGAAACTGCAGCAAAGACCAGCAGATTGCTGTAATGCCTTAGTCTGGGGTGTGCACTTGAGAGCTGTTAAACTCACTCATCCATTGCGTACAGTACTGGCCTTGCCATATGTGAGTATTTCAATCCATTTCTGGGAGCCATACAGAAAAGGAAAGTGTAGGCTGACAGAAAACATGAAGCAAAGACTTATATACCTAAAGGAAGTAGAGTTTCAGGCACGGAGAACAAAACTCTGAAATCCTGGCATCCACATAGCAAAAGTAAAAACAAAAGTGAGAGTGTGATATGGGTACTTTATAAGGTAAAACTGGAACTTGAAAAGGATAGAAACAGTTGGGAAAATGCTGTAAGACTAATCTAAACATGACTATTTCACACACAAGATGATGGAGCCCTTAAACACATTCTCAGAGGCATGGGCAAAGTATAAACTAATTGATGAACCAAGTCCACAAGGACAAATGGAATATGGGCTGGAACAAAAGTGTTACATAGAAAACTAAATAATGAATAGCTGAAACATTTAAGACAAGCACAATAATCCATATATTTCACCATGTATGCATCTTTGCATGCTCATATTTGCATTATTTAAATATATGTATCTACCCAAAACGCATGTTTGCTGTTGATCAAACCAGTCACCTAAATAGTTTTTAATGCTTTTCTGTGAGACATAATTTCAGCTCAGTGATAACAACATGGAGTTAATAGTTACATAGCAGTGAATTATGCCTTAAATCCAGAAAGTACATATAATTCCTTGAATTGAAATCTCCAGTAAAATATGGACTGTGTAATACTCATCAATAAATTCTCATAAAATTGGATGGCAAAGTTTAAAAAAGAAATTCAGAAGGCAGTCGGCACTTTCTAGGGGAGGGGATATAATGGGAGGATATAGTTTAATCATTCAGTATCCAACATACTGAAATCTTTTTGGCCAAGGCTAGATTACCAAATGGAGCTTCAAGAAAAATCAGGCCTAACATATTTTAATGTTTTTATGTGAGTCTATACTCCACATCTCCTCTTTAAAATAACAGTTTTCAGTATAATCAACTCTTACAGAAAATACAAGCCAGTGCTTGAAAAAGTTCACTTCAGTTATTTAGTCTGTTATGAAACAGGATGTGGATTATATTTACTAACCACTCAACCACTTCCATGATGAAACATGCGTAGTTAAAATGCATTTATCTTTTTTTGTTTGTTTTCTTTTCTTTTCTTTTTGCAATCTCTACCGTAAAAGATGTTTTCGATCCATGATATATAAAACTGGACGGTGTATCTTTTTGTCTGATATCCAGTTATCATAATCATAATCTACTTGATTAAAAGCAAATAAGGTAGTTGCTTTCAGTTGTACTTCAGTCACACCTGATTTTTGCTGCACAATGGCTCCCTCTTGTGATTTTCTGAAAACTAGTCTTTGTACAGCTATACATATAACATGTACATGTGGGCTGGTGGGAGAGTGCTCGTGCTGGAATTTTAACTTTGATTTTATGTTGGAACCATATTATTTCCCACGTTTTGTTGCTCATAAATAATGTATTTTTTCTAAATGAAATATAAGGCTTGACTATATTACTTTTTATCCATATGCATCATATCTCTATAATAGTTTTTGTAATTTTGTCTTAGCCAAACTCACCATTCTCAGTGATATTTTCTGTAACTATACTTTTACATAATGTAACCTTAGTCCAAATATGCTTTAAACTATTTGTAAAACAATTGTGCACTAATTGAATACTAATTTTCGTCTTTTTGACCCACCTATCTGTTTAGAAGTCAGCACATCTCTTCATATGCAATTGTAAATGTGAGTTACACCAAAACAGACATTCTGTTTGTTGCCAAAAACTCTTCCTTGCTTAATACGCAAGTAAAACAAAATGCAAGGAATGACCATCAAGTAAAACTGCAAACTGCTAAAAGCAATAAAACATAATTAAAGCATCCTATTCTACAATCACAAATGTCATGCCAAAACCAGCAATTCAGCAATTTTGCTAACAAAAGCAATAGCCCATAATATGAAAAGAGTGTTGTCATTTATTTTTAGATTCAATCTGCATAACATTTCTTCTTAGCAATTTCTTCTCAGCCCTATAACTCAGGGTGTGAATACCTTTCAAAAAGTTAAATAAAACCCATTTCTGAGTTGTTCACAGAAGAGCTCCAAATCGCACTTCACTATTATATGGACGTAGTGTAATCCATGCGAAAAAATATATGCAACATACACTGCAGACCATCTCCATAAACAAGTAAATAACAATAAGGAAAGTGTATGTCATACTATGTTGTGATTTGAAAAACACAATAGTTTCAAACATCTGTACTGTATAATAGTGATAATCTGATTTAATTTAATATTAATGCTGGATTTACCTGCTGTGTTGCTATTTATTAACTTGGACTTCATCTGTGTACGCAAACCAGAGAAGCAATAACTAAACTCTTGTATTAACCATTTTTTGCTTGATGATATAACACACAGCATTCTGATTTGTGAAATAAAAGGTTTAGCTTTCGCACAAAAAGCCTACATGTGGTTTTTCATAGGATTCACAGGCATTTCAAAGCTATTTTATTCTAATGACCATGTACATCTTTTCCAATGCCTACCCACAGTCTTTACCTCCTTTCTCAAGAAGGTAGAGACCAGTAATTTCTGGGGTAAATTGGGGAATACCCATCCAGTCATCTAGGTCTACTTTGGAGAGAGATATTACATCACATTCCTTAACCTGCAGAGTAAGTTTATTCCTGAGAAGGTAAAGGATCTAAGTGATGAATCTATATTTCCATTGCTTTCTGCTTATTTTCTGACAAAGGTTCAAATCTCTGGTTCTAATGTTAACAGTGAAATTTGGCTTACTGAGATATAGGAGTTTAAGGACCACTGGACCTTTAATGGCACATTAAACAAGGAGCAGATTACACCTGAGAAATCTATAACTGAAATCCTCCAAATCAAACTTCGAGTCCAAACTGGCCATATCTACTAAAGACAATCATAAGGCCTTTTTCACATATGTCCAAAATCTCAAGGGAAGCACCCAGATCTGCTCAGAGCTGGTGGTCAAGGACACCGCATACACAAACGATGTAGATGTAGCCAACCTGCTGGCAGACAGGTTCAGTGAAAACTTTACCCCTCTGTCCCCTCATCAGTAAAACAGGACACCTCCCTCTCCCCTTATCTCTAGGGAGCAAGTCATCACTGCCCTCTCAAAGGCAAAAAATATGGCCTCCATGGGTCCCGATAACATCCCAGGCTGCACCCTACATGAACTCAGGCAGTAACTTGCAGCACCATTAGGCACCCTATTCAACCAAAGCCTGAGTACCGCCTTCATCCCAGCTGAGTGGAGGGCAGCCATTGTCATCTCTTTGCACAAAGGTGGAGTGTCCACCGATCCAGGAAATCATAGACCCATTAGCCTAACTAGCCTGATCTGCAAGGCCATGGAGCGGTTTATCATGGACCTCATTAATAAGGACATTGCCAACCTCCAGACACTCGATCCCACACAGTTTGGTTTTGTCAAGGGGAGGGCATGCCTGTTAAATTTGGTTGACTTCTTTGAGACAGTCACCAAAGCCATGGATGAGAGTAAGAAGTTGCACACTGCCTACCTTGACCTGGCCAAAGCCTTCAATACTATTTCCCATTCAGGTATAATAGATTAACTCTCTCAACTTGGCATCAGTCCATATGTTACCAGGTGGGTAGCAAACTGGCTCACTGATAGAACCCACCTAGACAAAATAGGGGAAGCCATCTCAGGCAGTAGACCCATAACGAACGATGTACCCCAGGGATGAGAGTCTTGGGGCCTCTGCTGTTTGGGATATACTTTTCTGAGGAGCAGGCTGAAACCAGTGGGATATGGCTGACCAGTTCTGCAGATGGCTGCAAGCTGGGTGCTGTCATCAATTTCCCTAGTGATGTGGACATCCTCCAAGAGGGCCTCATCCAAACAAATGACTGATGCCAGAAATATGGCCTCAAACTGAATGCCAAAAACTGCATCATCATCCCCTTTGGGGAAAGTGACATCTCCACAAATTATCACATTGATAATAAGGTCCTAAGCATGCAATCAGTTGTGAGGGACATGGGCACCCAGGATGATGGCAAACTGACTTTTGACCACCATATTGCCTCCATTGTACAGAAAGCTTTCTACATAGCCCACATCATTAGTAAGGATATCTCATCCAGGGACAAAGTGGTCATAACAACAAACACAAATACATGTGAGAGATGCAACTATATAGCCAAACTGGAGGCTGAACTCTCTCAACTCAGGGCTGACATGACCAGACAGGAGGAGATGGCAACCACACACACAACAATCCCAGTCCCACATATACCTACCACAACTGCAAAACAAACACATAAAAACACAAAGACATACTCGGAGGCTCTAATAAAAAACTTACCAAAACAACAGAGGCTCCCAAAGCAGACATCCAAAAATCCACCACCTCAAAACAAAACACATGCAACACATACTTCAATAAATCAGTGTGTCAACCAATCACAGCCCTTAAGGCCAAACACCTTGCATGATACACTAGTAATAGGTGACTCTATAGTCAGACACACTGATGTCCCGCTGACCAGGCTGAACAAGGAGAAGGTGACTGTGAGCTGTCTATCAGGAGCTAGGATCCGCCACATAACACACGCACAATACAAAGACAAGATTATCAGCTTTAACAATTGGCTCAAGTACTGGTGTCATTCTAAGGGGATCCAATATCTGTCTGCCTGGGATGACATGTTGGACAAGCCACGCTGCTTCGCAAGGGATGGCTTACACCTGTCACCACTGGGCTTACGGATATTGGCTAAGGCTCTTGCCACCCCCATAGTGCCTTTTTTAGGCAAGGCTCAAAAGACAAACCCACCTCCTTAGAAAACAAAAATGGAAAAAAAATAAGGGTAATGCTGCTCAACGCCAGAAGTCTAAATCTCAAGATGCAGGCACTTGATGCGCTCCTCAGCATGGAGAACATCGACGTCTGTGCAGTAACTGAAACCTGGTTCAAGGCTCCAGAGAGCACCCCAGCGCTACCAGGCTATACCTCGTATCATGCTTTTCGGTCCCAAAACCCGGGCCGAACCACAAAGGGAGGGGGAGTGTCCATATTCATCAAGGACACCCACACCTCCAGGTTAGTAGCAACACATGAAGCATCAGAGACCATACAGGTGCAACTAACCATAGGCAAAACTGCTATACAACTGGTAGCATGTTACAGACCACCCTCCCAATCTCAAGAACCCCACTCAGCCTTCCTGAAGACATTGGAGGATATGAATGTATCACAAAATACCATCATACTAGGAGACTTCAACTACCCAAACATAGATTGGGTACATTATTCTAGCCCTAATACCCTAGCCCAAAGGTTCCTGGAATTCATAAATTCAAATGCACTGGAACAACTAGTCACCTCTCCCAATAGGGGAGATAATATACTAGACCTGATCATCACAAACATGGGGACAAAATGCTCCACACTGGAAGTATACCCCTCACTAGTGAGATCTGACCACAAACTAATCACCCTGGATGTACATATCCCACCTCCACCCCCAGCACAAAAGACCACCATGAAAAACTTCTCAAAAGCAGACTTCACTCTTCTTAAGACTGAGATGGTATCCTTTAAGCCCACTGTGCCAGTGGATACCACATCCCACAATGCCGAATCCTTCACAAATGCTTTTTATGGACATCTCCAAGAATGCATGGATCATGAAATCCCAAACAAATCCAAGTCCCTCTCCACCAAAGGTAAGCGTCCTGTCTGGTGGACCTCAGCCATAAACAAATTGTATAACAAAAGAAGGAAGCTACTGCACTTCAGAGCAAAATCCCATGAAGGGAAGACATCTCTGATCAACATTAGCAGAAAACTACGTTCTCTCATAAAAACATCCAAGGCCAACTTTGAGAGAAAAATCGCTAAGGACACTAAAGATAACCACAAAGCCTTCTTCAGCTATGTTAGAAACCTGGGTGGAAACCCTCAGATATGCTCAGAGTTGGTTCACAACAACATAAAATACACTGAACCCACAGATATTGCCAACATTCTGGCTGACAGGTTCAGTGCAAATTTCTCCCCTCCTTCACACCCAAAAGAAGAAATACTTATCCCAGCTGAATGTAATCTCCCTGTCATCTCAGATGTCCAAGTGAGAACCGCCGTAAACAAAGCAAAAAACACAGCATCAATGGGACCTGATGGTATCCTGGGTTGCGTGTTACGTGAACTCCAAGAGGAGCTAAACCCACACATAAAAATGCTATTCAACCTTAGCCTTACTTTGGGATATGTACCTGAACACTGGCGTACAGCAACAGTGGTCCCACTCCACAAGGGGGGTGCCTCTACAGACCCTGGAAACTATCAACCAGCCTGGTCTGCAAAGCTATGGAAAGAATCATTATGGAACTCATAAACAGAGACATAGGGGACCTACAGACACTTGACCCCACCCAGTTCGGCTTTGTAAAGGGCAGATCCTGCCTTTTAAACCTGGTTGACTTTTTTGAAACAGTCACTAGAGCCATTGATGAGGGCAAAGCAGTCCATACAGCATACCTGGACTTGGCTAAGGCCTTCGACACAATACCCCACTCAGGCATCATAGATAAGCTCAACAGCTTAAAAGTATACCCTTATGTCACTAGATGGGTTGCAAACTGGCTAAAGGACAGAACCCATAAAGTTAAAATCGCTGGAGCAATGTCAGACTCAAAGCCAGTCACAAGTGGTGTCCCACAGGGATCTGTCCTGGGACCCTTCTTGTTCGGCATTTATTTCTCAGATGTTAAAGCAAACATGGGAGGGCTGTGGCTGACAAAGTTTGCAGATGACTGCAAACTAGGCGCCATAGTCAATACACCAGCAGACACACACATCCTACAAAAAGGCCTCACAGAAACGGACAACTGGTGCCGGAGTCACGGCCTTAAACTAAATGCCAAAAAATGTATAGTCATCCCCTTTGGGAAAAACAAAGTACCCACAAATTATCACATAGACAGCAACCCACTGAGTACGGAAAAATTAATCAGAGACCTAGGGACCCAAGTCGACAGCGACCTCTCATTTGACACCCACGTTGCCAAAGTGGTTAGAAAAACATTCTACCTTGCACACCTCATCATGAAGGGATTCACATCCAGATCCAAGGATGTCATTGTACCCCTATATTCCTCCCTCATCAAACCCATGATTGAGTACAATGCCCCATTTGGTATGTACCTCACCCGGCATTTGCAACAGCTGGAGAGACCACAAAAGTACCTCACCAAGAGGATCAAGGGTCTCCAACATATGTCTTATTCTGCCAGACTAAAGAAACTTCAGCTCTATTCAGTAGCATACCGCCTGCTCAGAGGTGATCTCTGCCTGACATACAAGGCCATGTCCAATCAGGATCTGATGGACATGCTCCACCTCAAAAAATCCAAATCCATCAGGACCACGAGAGCTAAAGACTTAAACCTCGGCACAAGTATGAATAGGACATGCTGGAGGGATAGATTCATAACCCAGAGGCTTCCCATGCTTTGGAACGGGATCTCAGTTCGTATTAGGCAGAACCCCTCACTGACTCTTTTCAAGAGAAATCTTGATGAGTGGATGGGAGATCGTAAGTTTACCCCAGGGGTCACATCTGTGTCACTACTAGACAGGGGCACAGTAAACTAATTCTATTATATAAGGGGGCCTTCATTGTGTCACTACTAGACAGAGGCACAGTATTCTAAATTTATTCTGTACAATTTTTGTACCATTTCATGGGGTGGCAAAAGCCACATCACTATGGCTAGGCTTACAAATGCCCCAGGGCAGATAGCCTAGTACTATACTATGAAACTATGAAACTATAACATCCCTGTATTCTTCCCATATAAGACTCATTATTGAGTACGATGCACATTTCGGCATGTACCTCACAAAGCAGATGCAGCAGCTGGAGAGACCACAGAAGTTCCTCACCAGAAGAATCCAGGGCCTCAAACATCTACCCTACACAGATAGACTAAAGGCCCTGTCCCTCTACTCAGTCTCCTACAGACTGCTCAGAGGTGAACTCTGTCTGGCATACAAAGCAATCGCAGACCCCACCCTGATGGGACTGGTGCGTATCCACAAGTCAAGCTCCACTCGAGTAACTGTCACCGGGGACCTCAACCTGGCCTGTGACATCAATAGTACTTGTTGGTGGGACAGATTTGCATCCCAAAGACTCCCCTTTTTGTGGAATAGACTCCCTCTCCATGTCAAGCAGAGTACCTCGTTAACCCTTTTTAAGCTCAACCTGGATAACTGGATGGGGAACAGAAAATACATCCCTGGGATTCCATCTGTGTCCCTGCTGGACAATGACATAGGGTGCTGACTTGTTGGAACATGGGCTGAATTCTTGGCTAGGCTTGTAAGAGTCTCAGGGCCAATAGCCTAGTAACTTCCTATGATCCTAAGATGCAGAGTACATGGATAGGGCTTCTAGCCTTTCCTGACTCAGTTGAAGCTGGCTTATCTAGATCTCTGTGCCAGTCCTCAATCAGAGATTGAGGAGCAACAAAAAGGGTCTGGTCTTTGTTTTGGTGTGCCTACCTAGTAGGAACAGTGTCAATGCCATATGTCAGTGCCATATGCCCTCCGTGTGAGAGGAAAAAAAAAGGTCCAATTTCCAATTTGGCTCTCCTTCCTCCTAATAAGGTCCCTAATGCCTTCATGCTGTATGTGAGAGCTAAAAACGGTCCATTCCAGTGTGGTGCTCCTTCCTGCTAAGGAGGAATGCCAGGTCCTAACACCCTACCACTCTAATGCCTGCCATCACATTTACCTGAGGAGCCAAAAATTGGGAAAAAAAGAACAGAACTGCTGATCGTGCTCCCTGACACCTTGCACCTCAGATGGCTTGGCCCTTCTTCCCACCATAACTAGGCTTCTGTACCCTAGTATCTAAGTTGCTTAAGGCAAGAAAATTTTTTGATTAGGATCCTTTGTTTTTTTTTCAGCTTCTTTATATGTCAAATGATTTCCACCCCAAAAGTGTGTTGTACTCTATACTAGCTCTAATCCCTTCTGAATGTAGGGGAACAATGACATATATGGAGCAAGATGAATACCTTTAGCTATGAGGTCTTCTAGGTGGAAGGATTTCCTTACTACAGTGCCATGTGATGATCAAAGGAGAGGAAACTGTTAAGCCAACTGCCCTGAATACTTTTTTTTTATTTTGTAAGGCAGTGCTATTTATTTTGTATGTTGTAGGTATACTATACTATACTATACTATACTATATATATTATACTGTACTCTACTATACTATTCTTTTCAATATTTTATTAAGGCCATTATCCATACACCAGGTATTAACTAGAATAAGATCCTTCTGAAGGTATTAACTAGAATAAGATCCTTCTGAAGGGCACAGATATCTGTGGGGATTTTGACAATTCCTCTCAGTTTGCAGTTGTCTGCAAATTTGGTGAACCAAAGGTCCTGGTTATCAGTTTTCAGATTACAGATATAGATGCCAAACAGAAGAGGACTTAGCATAGACCTCTGGGGGAGTCTATTTGCTACCATAGCACTGTTTGAAGAGGCACCTGACACACAAACTCTGGGTTCTATCTTTCATCCAGCTGGCTATTAATCTTAGCATATCAGGAAAAGTAATGCAGTGGAATAGTTTCTGTACAATTCTGGCACAAGACATGATACTGAATGCTTTGACCAGATTGAGATAAGCTCTATAAACAGCATGACCACTGTTGATAGCTTCTATGACCCAGCTGAATCAAGATTTAACAAGTATGCTCTCCCTTTGATGAAGCCAGTTTTTTTGTGGTTCTAGACTAAAAAGATTCTTGATACCATAATTAATGAGATATGCTCCATAGCTTTACAGATCAGACTAGAAAGGCAGATTGGTCTATAACTTGAAGAATCCATGGTAAGTGCCAACTTTCTGGAAGGACATCACCATGGCAGTGTACTATGATTCAGGAATATAGCCCGTGGTGAGTATTGTCAAGAGCATGTTTGATACTGTTTAATAAGCACCAAGGTATGCTGTTGGGACCCATGGAGTGAGTGCTTGCTGACTTGACTTGCTCCCTGTACCCTAACACCATATCTACTGGTAAGTGGCAAGCACAATGCAGAACTTACAAAGCCAGGCCAGAAATAGGTGCACACTTGCTGCGACATACCCATACCCCTAGAATATTGTGCTGCTCAAGGCAAACTGTTGTGTTGCACATCCCTTTGTCCTCATTCTTCTGGTACATATCACCACTCTTGTCCTCATGTTATTCACCTCTATCCAATTCTGGGGTGGCTCCTCAGTTTGCAGACTCACCACTTGAATCTACATTGCTAGGAGAAAAGTCAGGTCGCTATCTTTCTACATGAAATACAGAGACACTGGAGCACAGAAGTGATGTAATAAGTTTTACTGGACTAACATCTGCTTTGCAATTACTCAAGATTTCAGACTAATAGGAGCCTTTCATCTGGAGTTATTAAGTTTCTGATGTTACATAGTGCTTAGGTATCCACTAATGCATAGATAAATATATATATATATATATATATATATATATATATATATATATATATATAACTTCTTTCTTATTGCCTAAATATGGCTTGAAAAATACCGGAAAACAAAGACACTGGAACATAAACATGATGCATTAAAGTTTATTGGACCAACATAGATTTTATAATTACTTGAGCTTTCAAGCTGGCATTAACCCTTCGCCAGGAGTGATTAGGTTACTGATGTTAAATACAATGCTTAAATACCCACTTGTGCCCATAAAGGGAAGTGCATCATTTCTTTCCAATTGACTAATAAAAAATTTTGAAAAATGCTAGGATGGCAAACTCGTGCTACATCTTACAGACCACAATGTGTGTGTGTGTGTGTGTGTGTGTGTGTGTGTGTGTGTGTGTGTGTGTGTGTGTGTGTGTGTGTGTGTATGTGTGTGCATGTGTGAGAAAGAGAGAGAGTGTGAGAGAGAGACAGACAGAGAGAAAGAAAGACTGAAGGTGTAAAACAGGGTCAAGACATGCTATTAAATCAAAGTTTGTCATGTTACGTTAGAGTTAGTGTTCATTGAGCAGAGAAGATAACACTCAGAGAGACTGCTGTGACATTTAGTGAGACAATAAATCTCAAAACAAGAATTGTGTGGAGAGATTAGTTAAATCCGGAGAAGGAAAACAAAAAGTTATCATTTGTAAGATAGTCTGTTTAAAGAAGTAATCTTTGTGAGACAGAGGTTTGGGTTAACAGAAAATACGAATTACCAATAATGTGCATTCCACAATGATGAGAATGGCAGGGACCACAGGAGAATAAGATACAGAGTTAGAATGTATGGATACCGTTTGCAGTTAATACACTAAATAGACTATATCTATCTATATAGATATATATATATATATATATATATATATATATATATATATATATATATATATATATATATATATATATATATATATGTGTGTGTGTGTGTATGGGATCCGTACAGATGCTCGACTGCATCTTTCACCGAAGCTAGCTGAAAGAATGAGTAAGCAAGAGAGAGAAAAGAAAATGGTGTAGTTACATAGTATAAGATTCTGAAGAACAGCAGAATTGGATACAGGTTACAATATTACAACTGTCTGAACAGTTTACACATTATAATATTTTTTTCTTCTCTGGATTTAACTGATTTCCCTACACAACTCTTGTTTTGAGATTTATTGTCTCAGTACATGTCAGAGCATTCTCTCTGAGTGTTATCCTCTCTGCTCAAGAAACACTACCTCTAATGTAACATGACAAACTTTGATTTTTAAAGCATGTCTTGAACCTGTTCTACACTTTCAGGCTTTCTGTCTCTCTGTCTGACTGTCACACACACACACACACACACACAAGCGCGCGCACACATACACACACAAACACACACACGCACACCCACACACACACACACACACACACACACACACACACACACACACACACACACACACACACACACACACATACTGTGGTCTGTGAGATGTAGTATAAGCTGCATGTTTGCCATCCTAGCATTTTTCAAAACTTTTTTTAGTCATTTGGAAAACACATGATGTACTTCCCTTTATGGGCACAAGTAGATATTTAAGCACTGTATTTAACATCGATAACTTAATAATTGATAACGGCTGATGAAGGGCTCATGCCAGCTCAAAATCTTAAATAATTGCTAAACCTATGTTGGTCCAATAAAAGGTATTACATTACTTCTGTGTTCCAGTGTATTTTTGTTTTTTGCTAGTGGACCAACATGACATTTCTTTACATTTTTTAAAAAATTCTAGTGTGGTAAGAAAGTGTGATAGGTACATCTCAGAAAAGGACATAGCGTGTGTCATACCTCTCAAGTGTCCACACTTTCACAGAATTCCGGATTTTTGCTTCCAATTTTTTGTCTCTTACTCATAAAACTTGTGGGATTTTTTGTTTTTTTGTTTTTTGTTTTGTGGCAAATCACTGAGTATTGAAGTCACTAAATAATGACATAACTTTACATTTCAGATTTCATGTCCTTCAGAAAATGCATGCTAACACAAACTGTTGTTGTTTTAATAACTTTCTAAGTTTATAATACCTATATTTAAAATCTGTCCCTGTTTTTGGGCCTTTGCCTCCCCATTATTTGAGGCTCTGTCTAGATTTTTTTTCACTAAGTTGTTGAGAGGTATGGTCTGGTGCGTGTGCGTGTGCGTGTGCGTGTGCGTGTGTGTGTGTGTGTGTGTGTGTGTGTGTGTGTGTGTGTGTGTGTGTATGAGAGAGAGAGAGAGCGATTAAGAGTGACATTATGTCAGTGAATGAGCCTGAAAGTTTAGAAAACCAAGTTAAGGCCTACCATACACCTAAAGTTCTCCCTGCATGTTGTAGTACAGTGTTCACTTAACAGAGAAGGTACCAGAACAGCAAACTGCTGTGACACATAATAAGAGATGGTAGTGATATTAGTTAAATCCAGAGAAGGAAAACAGGAAGTTATAATTTATAATTTGTCTCTGTCTGCACTACCAATCCTGCTCTATAGTTTTTCTTTTCTTTTGCCATTATTAGCAGCTATGAGTTAAGTTAAATCAATTTCCTCCATTATGGGACATTGCTGCAGACTTGATAATGCTGCTTTTTGGTTGTTATTTCGGTACCTTTTCATTTAGGAAAGTTAGCCTGTAGTACATTACATAGCAACTGCTGGCTTTGGAAACATAGAACTGGTTTGGACCTGTCTGGCCCATTCTTCAGAGTGAATATGTTTGAATTATATTATCTTCTGTCTCTTCCTGCATACACACATACACACACACACACACACACACACACACACACACACACACACACACACACACACACACACACACACACACACACACACACACACACACACACACACACACACACACACACACACACACACACACACACACACACACACACACACACACACACACACACACTCATACACATGCGCACACATACTCATGTACCTCCAGTTTACACTGGAGTAATGCTTTTGCAAAGTCAACATGTTATATTTTTATGCCATCAAGTTTTTAGTTTCTTTTTTAGCTTCAATACCCTCAGATTCCATTCTCCGTCCCTTGTATTTCAAATGTTCAAAGAGGTATATACAGCTGCCAAGTGAACTGTAGAGAACAAATGAATCTCTGCTACAGCATCACTGATGTACTTTGCTAAAGCTTGGATATAGCAAAGGGCAGGGGCTGTGTGCTAATGGAGATCAGCATAGCTAACCGGGGATGCTGGATGCTAAGCCAGCTCATTGGAAGTAAAAAGGCTCTGCAGAGCAATAAAACAAAATGAAGTTCAGTCAGCTAGCAAAAATGAAGACCACACTGCACTTACAATTAGTCTGTAGCACATTGCTGCTTGACACTTGTGTAATAAATCTTTGCTAGTGTGGCTGTCTGGTTGCATTTATTGGCAGTACAAAGGCATTTCATTCTACTTGTCTAAACAGCACGTTTTTCTCCTCTCCCAGAGAGAGCTTTGAATGCAACTTGTTTAACAAACAGTAAATGCTCTATATAACTTAACTTTTTAATTTTAACCCATACAGATCTGAACATATTTATCCTGCTGAAAGCCTTGTCATTTACAACAGTTAGTTTAAGACTCCAATATTATTTATGGTATTATTATTTACAGTCTCTGCACCAGATCTTCAAAACTAGTTGCAAGGTTTCATTACAGGTATCTTAACATATGGATACTGTGTCTATTACAGTGAAGGAAACTGTCTACCATCTTCATACACTAATTTAGTTCCTTACACTTTTTATAACACTTTGAATCCAACAGCTGATTCAGTGCACCATTCACTTGCTCTAGGTAATGTCTAGTGTATGTAAACACTGATGAACCATTATGGGAAATGGCAATCTAGAGTTGGGAAGTATAGAAGGCTTTAGACTAATGCTCAGAATGCATTCAGATGGCGTTAGAGGTTCATCCAGGGCTTTTCTGTTCAAGCAAAGATTTCCTAAACTGGATATAGTGGACACCTGAATCGTCTGCATGTCATGTGGTCCTTCAAATGGATACAAGGCTGCTGCATCTGTCACAAGCTGAAATTTAGATGTACTGCAGGATTCAAGAAGCCTCCGTGCAAGAGTTAACAAGTCTTACACGGAGGCTGCAGTTAAACAGGTGATGTCAGCATGCCATGCATATTCATGAGGGCATGCTGAATCACACCCTAGGCTAACACGGTCCATGTAGCAATGTTGGGGGGGTGTCCGCATGGCGGGACCTGCAAAGGGACATGCCCCCAGAAGAATCACAGTCCCAAAAGGAAACTCCCTGGAGCGAGTCCACGGAAATGTCAAGAAACACAACAGCACACATGCCCCTACAGACTATTAACCCAACTGAAATGTAAAATGTAAAAATGAACAGTTTAATTTTTTTTTGTATTTCAAAAATGTTTGCCCGTAATTGCGCTCATTTGCGCAGGTGTGCCCTTCGCTCAGCCACAGTTAGCAGTCATTGAAAAAGCATATAAGCTCTAAATATGCAAAATAAGCCAAGTAGCAATAGCGTAGTGGTAGAGACGTCAGCCAAAGAGGAGGCAGTCACGGTTCGAGCCCCAACAACATCATTTTTTATTTTTAGTGAAATAAGCACGAAACAATCCCGACATATATATATATATATATATATATATATATATATATATATATATATATATACAATTATAATTTAAGTAAAATGCAATGAAATGGGCCATGTTTTTATGAAGAAATCTGACACAATAAAAAAATAAAATATTTTATAAGTGCCCATAGCTGAGCAGCAGTCTAACAAGCTGAGTATGTTTGCCCGCAGGTGACCAGTGGTTTAACAGGTGTAATATGAGTGCCCGGAGTTGAGCAGCGCTTTAACACGCTGAAACTGTGTGCCCGTAGTTGCGCAACATTTCTCACAGCGTAATATACGTGCTCATAGCCAAATAACACGTTAACCAGCGTAACCCGTTTGCGCGGAGCTGCACAGCGCGCCAACCGGCTTACTGGAGAGCAACGTTGAGCAACCTGTATCAAAGCCGCCTTTAAACAGACACACCTCCTAGCCTGTCTAGACAGTAGTAAAATAAGAAAAAAAAAGCAATGCCCAAGCTCGAACCCAGGATACTGTGCATCATAGTCAAAGTACTGAACCACTAAGCCATGACAGCTGTACTGAAAAATGCAGTATTATCATATATATAGGAATGAATGGAAATAGAAGCATGACAAAGCAGGTTTTGTGAAGCTGATACAATTCCAAAATGGCCAATCACAGATAAGTGCGGGAAAAACGGCATATATAAGCCCCATAGGCGGGAATACACAGCATAACTGATTGTGGAACCTATTTGCAGTCAGGATGGCAGGTGTAGGAGAGGGTAGTCGCTTTCGAGCACAGAGGTGGGGTGTTGAGGAATCCAAATACATGGTTTGGCTCCTAGTCCATGATCATGAGGCTCAACTCATGCAGGGCCAGGTTCTGTGGGGTGCATATAAGGCAGAGGCGTGGAACCGGTTGGCACATGATCTCACCAGTGCCACAGGCATACCAAGGAATGGTGAACAGGTCTGTCACCACCATGCGGACCTGAAGAGACGGAAGCAGGACCAACTGAACCGTTGGATCCAGGAGGCCCGGCAAATGCCCAACGCCCCACTACTGAGTAAGTATCCATGTAATTATGTATGTAAGGAATTATCCTAGCTGATAATATGGAGATGTATGTTCCAATATTACTTCATTTATATTACAGCTGCAGGTGTGCGTTCCGCGAATCGGCAAGCCTATGGTGATAGGCTGGAGCGGTTGCGCCACCAGGCAGGTTAGTAATTATATTTCTGTAATTGTTATACAATATAAGTGAGACAGCTTGTAAAAGAGGTCAGTGTAGTCACATATTAATAAAGTTCAAATAACACTAGAAGAAAGATTCTGCTAGTACTGTATGATTAGATAAGTGATGCAGCCTGTAATCCAGAAATAAAAAGTAAACAAACATTTTAAAGACATGCTTCTGGTGCATTTCTCCCCGAGCCTCCGCTGAAAACAGGATCTGTGGAGCCTAGTCGGGCTTTCCCGGTCAACAAATGTTAAATAAAATAAAAAAAATAAAAAAGTCTGAAATAGTGATTACCCACCTGAAGTGTAATATCAGATAACCTGCAGCAGCCTGAAAATCAGTGGTAAACAAGCTAAAGATAATAGACATGTGTCAAATACATCCCCTTAGAAAATCTGCCATATGAAACAAGTGAGTCTGTTGGAAAGGATTGTTGTAATCAGGTATGACATGTTAATAACGCCTAGAATAAAGCACCAACTTGAATTGTAAAAATAAAACAAGTGAGTGTGAGAAAGAGGTATGAATCGACCAAGAAAGCTGTTATAACTTCTGAATAAAGTATACTGCAGTCAGTACATAATGAAATGAATGAGACAGCTACAACCAAAAAGTGAAATGTTTAAAATAAAGTACTGAAGCTGGAATGTGTCTGTCCCACAATTTGTATATGTTGCTGTACCCTTGCAATATGGAGATAGTATGGTTGTATGAAATAATGAACATCCACAGTTGTCTAGAGCCATATAAATGAAATGTAGCAGGATGCTGTACCTGAACATAGCCAGATATGAAATGTGTATGAATAAAAATGCAATGTATATTAATGTATCAGTAACAGTCCCATCACCAACATTGTTAAGGTTACATATAGGAAACTGTACTAAGACCTGTAGGGTATATATATCTGCAGCTACTAGAGATGTACAGCATATGTATATGTAGTTGAAGTTGTTAATGAAATATTTCTTCACCCTACCCTATATTCACAAATAATGCCATTCCACAACAAACTGGGTATGTGTATTCACAATCAATTCCAATGGACATTTGTCCTGTTGGTTCAAACATATTTGCATGTACGTTGCTGCATGTGCCCTGTTCACATATCCAAACCTGATGGCCTGTTGCCATCAATCGACCCTGCATGCTGTTGGATTGTGTACTGTTGTTCAAAATATGCATGTGTTATGCTTGCTGTCAAATGTTTGGAATTCATGGGTGTTTGGTTAATGGGAATACTGATGCATGCTGTTACAATTAATTTTGAATGGTATTGTTTGTTACTAACCCAAAATGTCATAAAATATTTCTAAACATAGGACAACAGGGAAAGCGGGTTCCAGCGGACCCACCTCTCCCACCTCAGCTGGCGAGTGCACCTGGCACTAGTGCCCAGGCCGGAACCTCCTCCTGTGGCCCTGTGCTACCTTCGGGTGGAAGCGCTGCAGGGGATGGGGCTCATCCCCCCTCTGCAAGCGTGGCCAGAGGAGACCGTCCACTTACCCTCCAAAGTGTCCGGTCTGTGGTGCGTAGCGAGATCAGGCATTCTGTGCTTGAACCCCTACGCCAGCTTGAGGCCCGGGTGGCACAACTCACGGGTGTCCCTGCTACCCGTCCTACACAGCCCCCAGCACAGCCCCGTCCTGGGCTGTGAAGGCACAGTGGCAACTGCCCATGGGTGGGGATCTCAGTTCCACTGTTGCCATCTGTGGGCTCATGGGCTCGCGATATCCCAACATCCGTCCCCGTCAATTGTGTTCCCCCCCACATGTGTCATACTCCGCCCCTGTATGCGTCTTGTTTGTCTTTTCTGTTAACCTCCCCTACCTACCTCCCCAAATATACCTACTTCCTGTACCTCACGTTCCACTCTCACCTGAAAGAAAAAAAAAAAAAAAAGGGCACTCTGTTCCCGCAAAAAAAATTACGCCCCATACATAGCTGCCCATTTTGCAGACATGTCTGCTGGACATGTGAAGTGGTAATTACAATTGGCTGTACAACATATTTTGTTTTCCTCACCCCTCTCTCAGGGGTGGAAGGTTTCAAATTTCACACCAAATTACAGACATATGTACAGCTGTTGCTGATAAAGAAATGGGCAGCTATGGGCCTTTCCTACATCCTTCCTGCAAATCCCAAGCTTGTTTTCCTACTGTCCTACCCTCTTTGTGCCCCCTGTTTCATGCGAGAGTAAGCACTTTTAAGCAGTTGTAAGTGGGTGTGCGCTTGTGTGCGCTTAGCTAAGCGTGTGTGCGCGAAGCTAAGTGACAGTGCGCATGCATGAGCTCCACGCAAACCAGCGCTAACCCGCTTACAACTGCTTAAAAGTGCCTTTGTCACTCTGAATGACAAGGCCTGTAGTCTGCTCAGCAGCAAAATAAAATTTCTCTGTCAGTCTCGAACCCAGCACCTTGGAAACACTAGTCTGCATGACTTACCACTAAGCCATAACTGATATACAAGAACTTTGTGCTGAAAGCAATATATCATGAAATAGTAGGACTGAATGTAAAAGGAATATAGGAAGGCTATTACACAAAGCTTTTCTTGTATCTTTACTGGCAATTCTTGTGGATTTGTATAACATTAGTGTGAGAAGAGAAACAGCCATGCTAGTCGGTAGCTAGTAGGTAATGATGTGACAGTAGCATCTTGCAAACCACACACACTATCAGAGCAGGATAAACACTGCCATATTTGAACCAGTAAGAGGCCAGACCTCGCAACTGGGACTGATTTACAGGGATGTCCCTGATTTGAAAACAAATGTTAACTGTGCCCCACTGACTCCCTGTGAAATGTACTAACAGCAGGCAGAAAGGTGTTTTGTCCCACGTAATGGTAACTGTCAACTACTGAAAGTATGCACTACGTGCATGTCAGAAATGGTGTATTAATACACATGCTCAAAATACCGCAGTCACAACTGCAGAATATCTGAAATATATCACGGGTGTATCCCACTGATATGGACCATTCCCGGAGGCTGATAAAAGATACACCTGAGAGTGAGTATCTGAGGCCTGCAAGTGTCACAAACTCATAGGCATAGCATTCTGTCTGCTGTCACACAGTTTGTGAATAGCTGTAGAATAGCTTCCACAAGCACACCCACATGTAGGTGTACAACCCACAAATATCAAAGGAGGTATCCAACTAATAACAGAAGGACAGTATAGCAGTTTACAAGCACTGCATGTGCCTGCTATCCATAACTGTTAGTACAAAGTACAAGGTGCCACTACTGCTCAGCAGCAAAATAAAATACCCTTGTAGGTGTCAAGCCCCACACCTTGGCCAGACCAGACTGCATGCAGTACCACCAAACCACAACAAACATATAAGGAATTGCTGCTGAAAGAAATATAGCAAGCATTACAAGGAGTGAATGTGAATGGAAAATAGGACAGCCATAGCAACACATTCCAGTAAAGACACCTAGCAGGCCTCCAAGGAGTGAATGTAAAGGCTAAATAGTGAAGCCATAGCAACAAATTGCAAGAGCCACTGCTGTAAACCAGTTACTCCACAAGTCCCACAGGAAAGCACATACTCCCATTTAAACAGTATTAGTATTACTAGGTGTCAGTTAACATACACAGAAGAATAAACTGGAGGAAGCAATAGTCAGTTGTCAGTACAACATGCATGTCAGTGCCTACAACACAGCCTGAGATATGAGAGACATACCAACCTTTACGCTCACACAACAGTGTCCACAGCATACCAGCATGGTCCCCACCTTGAAAATCTGAAAGGGCTACGCCTACCTCACCTAACGTTTTATAGCACTGTCCTGATATCACAGTGAGAACTGCAATTACCACACAGCAGGCTGCATGCAATTAGCAAATGCTGGCTAACAATTGGTGCAGAGGCCATCACATGCACATCTGCATATACCTACAAATGCAGCCTGTACTCCCAGTCCACACATGCAATATGTTCATTGCAACAGCTGGAGGGAGAGACAGAGAGAGAGAGAGAGAGCGAGAGAGAAAATAAATAAAAACAAATAAATAAAAAAAAAAAACGAATAAGAGACACAGACTGCCAAAACTACAACATTACAGAACAGCGGGCTACCAAGCAGCAAGCCATCAAAAATAGCAGTGTCCAACAAGGGTAATGTAAACTAATAATGTAATAGTCTACATACTGTGAACCCTCTATACGTGTTAGTAGTCTGTATATATATATATATATATATATATATATATATATATATATATATATATATATATATATATATGAAGATGTGCATAGGGCAGGGGACATACTGCAACTGTTAGTGAAGGCTGGACATACATATGTATGTGAAGGATGCTATGTGCACATATCAATGTAGGTTGTAGTGCAACGTACAATGTAGGTTGTACAGTAATGACTGTTTAGCAGTATGTTAGTGTGTGTATTCGTATGTGTAAATAAAAAGGTATATATATATATATATATATATATATATATATATATATATATGTGTATATGTATGTATATTTATATATGTATCTATATATAATATGCATATATGTATACATAGATAGAGAGGGATGTAGAAATAGATAGACCCAGAATGATACCACAGTACATGGACAAAATGATTGACCTCAACAATTGGCTAAGCTTCTGGTGTCATTCTAAGGGGATCCAGCATCTGTCTGCCTGGGACGACATGATCGACAGTCCATGATGCTTTGCCAGAGATGGCCTGCACCTGTCACCCTCAGGATTCTGGATACTGGCTAAGACTAATACCACCCCTATAGTGCCTTTGTCAGGCAAGGTACAAATGACAAATTCACCACTGTAAACGGTGACATCTGTGCAGTGACAGAGACCTGGTTCAAAGCTCCAGATAGCACCCCTGCATTACCAGGCTTCAATTCATACCACACCTTTTGGCTACCTAACCCAGAAAGAAGCACTAAAGGCGGAGGCGTGTCCATATTCATTAAGGATATCCACACCTCCAGGCTAGTTGCACAGCATAATGCATCTGAGGTATCCAATTGCAACTAACTCTGGGCAAGACCGCAATCCAAATTGTAGCTTGCTACAAACCCCCCACCATGCCCCAGGATTCACACCCCTCATTTCATGATACACTGGAAAGTATTGTGTACAACCCAACACCCTAATAATGGCCGATTTCACCTACCCCACCATTAACTGGAAAAACTACTCCTGTACCAACTCTATTGCTCAACGTTTTCTAGAATTCATAAATACCAACGCCTTGAATCAACTTATTCACACCCCCACCAGGGGCAGCAATATCCCAGACTTGGTCATCACCAACATGGGAAACCGGTGTTCCACACCAGAGGTCAATTCCTCATTGGTCAGATCCGACCACAAGGTAATCAGCCTAGACATCCACATCCCACCCCCAGCCCCAATTAGGGACACCATCGTAACAAACTTCTCAAAAGCCAATGTCACACTTCTTAAGACAGAAGTGGCAAACTGCATGACACCCATGCAAACGAACAATAGAGGTAGGACTGCCGAATCCTACACAAATGCACTGAATAAGCACTTACACGAGTGCATGGATCATGCTATCCCTAATAGAATCAAGATGTTATCCCCCAGACAAAGGAAGCCAGTCTGGTGGTCCTCTGCCATAAACAAACTCTACATCAGAAGAAAGAAACTGTTGCAAAAATAAGTAAATTCCCATGACTGGAGGAACTCTCTGGTCAACCTCAGTAAGAAGCTGAGATCCCTCATAAAATCCCCCAAAGCTAGTTACGAAAACAAAATTGCCACTGACTCTAAAGACAACCACAAAGCATTCTATAGCTATGTCAAGAATCTAAATGGGAACACTCAGATCTGCTCTAAGGTACAACATAATGGCACTAAATATACAGAAACAACTGATATTGCCAACATCCTGGCAGATAGGTTCAGTGCTAACTTTACCCCCCCTCTCACCCCCTAGAGGGCCCATCTCTATACTGGAAGAATGCAAAGTCCCTATAATCACGGCTGCACAGGTAAAATACACACTCTCCAAAGCCAAGAACACAGAATCCATGGGACCTGACAATATCCCAGGCTGCGTTCTACATGAACCACTGAATGAACTGGCACCCTACCGCAGTACCATGTTCAATCATAGCCTCACCTCAGGCTTTGTAGCCACTGAATGGTGCACCACAACACATCCCACTCCACAAAGGGGGAGCCACGACAGACCATGGTAACCACCGCCCCATTAGCCTGACGAGCCTGGTCAGCAAGGCCATGGAATATACCATCATGGAACTCATAAACAAAGACATTGGTAATTTCCAAACTCTGGACCCTACTCAGTTTGGATTTGTAAAAGGCAGATCATGTCTCCTAAACCTGATTGACTTCTTTGAAGCAGACACCAAAGCCATAGATGATGGTAAAATGGTTCACACAGCTTATGTAGACCTTGCCAAGGCTTTCAACACCATCCCCCATTCTGGAATTATAGATAAGCACACTAAACTAGGTATAAATCCCTGTCATAAGATGGGTTGCCAACTGGCTCACGGACAGAACTCACACTGTGAAAGTAGTGTATCCCAAATCCGACATCAGACCAGTGACAAGTGGAGTACCACAGGGTTCAGTCCTGGGGCCTCCCCTGTTTGGTATCTACTTCTCTGAAGTGCAGGCCAACACAGAAGGTCTGTGGCTAACAAAGTTTGCAGATGACTGCAAATTAGAAGCCATAATCGCAACTCCTAATGATGTGGGAAAACTACAAAAGGCCCTCACTGAGACAGATACCTGGTGTCAAAGCCATGGCCTGAAGCTCAATGCCAAAATGTGTATTGTCATCCCTGTGGTATAAACTCTGTACCCATGAACTACCACATAGCTGGTAGTCTACTTAATGCTGAAAATGTGATAATAGACCTTGGGACACAGGTGCACAGTAGTCTCTCCTTTGATAATCACATCGCCACAGTGGTCGGGAAATCCTTCTACATGGCTCATCTCATCACAAAAGGATTCCCATCCAGAAAAAAGAGGTCATTGTTCCCCTCAACTCATCACTTATTAGACCCATAATAGAGTACAATGCCCCTTTTGGTATGTACCTCACAGGACAACTACAACAACTGGAAAGACCACAGAAATACCTCACAAAGAGGATTACTGGCCTCAAACAGATGCCCTATGCAGACTGTCTCAAAAAACTACAGCTTGTCTCCATGGCATATCGCCTACTCAGGGGTGATCTCTGCCTAACATACACAGCTATGTCAAACCTAGAGCTGTTGGGCATGCTCCACTTAAAGAAATCCCAATCCCTCTGAGCTACACGCTCTAGGAACCTTAACCTTGTCACCACAAGAAATAGAACATGCTGGAGGGATAGAGTCCTGTCCCAGACACTTCCCATACTCTGGAACAGACTACCTATCTATGTCAAACAGAGCTCCTCATTAGCACTCTTCAAGAAAGATCTTGATAATTGGATGGGAAATGGGGAATTCACCCCGGGAATCACGTCTGTGGCTCTGCTCGACAGGGGCATAGGAAAATACCTTTCTTGGGTGGCGAAAGCCAGGGTACATTTATTGGCTAGGCTTGTATGGGCCCTAGGGCTGATAGCCTAGTACCTACCTATGAACCTATGAACATATATAGATAGATGGATAGAATATGTAACTACACATATTATGTAATAGACACATACATATATAGATATATATAGATACATACACATATACAGACATATATGAATATGTACAGATATGTATGTATATGAATATCTCTCTCTCTATCTCTCACTCCCTCTCTCTCTCTATATATATATATATATATATATATATATATATATATATATATATATATATTTATATATACTGAGAGAGGCACATGTGTGCAGATGTATTGCAACAGGTGCCTGGTGACAATGCATGTACTGAACACCAGTGCGGATACAGGAGTACCATACCCCATTCCAAAACACTTACACCACTAACTACCACATATGTGGTTGCCTGCCTACTACTGGATGTGTCAGGAGGGAACATGGGAAACTAGTGTACAATAGCCTCCCCTGTGATATTCACAGTGGCACACCAGTCTTGTAATACCTGTACATGGTACATGTCAGCAGAAATGGTGTGTTAGCTAGTGAAATGTAGGTCACTGTACCCCTCTACACCTCACAATGTCCTACATGGTATGTACCTCCCATGACAACTACAGAAAGGGAAAAGGATACAGTCATACCTAACAAACAGTGATTATGCCCCCAAATACATTACCTATGCAGAGTAACTGACAAAACCACAGATAGAGTGCCTCTCAAACTACCGACACAGAGCATACCACTGCTGGATATACATAGTTAAGTCACACCCATAACAGTTGTCCAACAACCATGGTAACACCTCACAATATCCCCAGCATAAATGACCTATGTCTGTCATCCTTGGCACCGCAGTAAAGAGCACATGGTGGAGGTACAGGTTCCTACCCACAAATAGGCCATACCCTGGACTAAACCACCCAGCATTACGAAGCAAGACTCCCCATTAGTAGATGTCAGACATACCCCTGTTGAATGTTATGCAGATAGGTAGTATGCCATATGAGTCACCCTGTGTAACTGTTTGACAGCAGCAAGTACAACCACATTACATGTATCCCAAGGGACAGGGTAGCATAACAGTATGCTGCTGTAGGCCCAGGCCCAATAGCATACTACCTGCCTATGACACAATGCACACACACATGTACTCATTGCAATACCAACTATGTGAGGTGGAATGCGTGTGCCACTGACTGTGTGCAAGGTCTGTAATGGTGTGATTGCTCAGCATGACTTTGTGTCTGTCATGGTAGTGTGTGTCCTTGGTGTGAGGCCAGAGAAAGATGTGTCAGGTATTGGGATACAAACATACTACATTGCCATATGTTGTGCTGTGGTTCCTTGTATGTGACTGTGGTGTAGGTATGGTTATGGCAACAAAGACTACGGTGCATTACCAGTGACATTTGTACTGTGCATTGCATGCATTGCATGGGTTGACAATGTTCCCCATACATTACCTTGATACATACCCCCAGTGTGAAGCTGTGCATTGGACCTCAAACAGTGTGCCGACTGCTGGAGTCTACTTGTTTGTTGTATGGAGTGTGCCAGGCACTGTCACAGAGTTGTCGGCTGAGCACTGATATGTGGTCATTCACATGTGTATCCCCCAATAGACAGACAGATGCTATATATGGCAGTTCAGTGATATCACTACAGTAGAGTTGTATGTGTGCCATATCACTTGCTCACATATTTTTCTTTTCCTTCCAGGGCAATGGTGCACCACTGCAATCCCACGTACACTGCTGCAGAGGAAGAGGAGATACCCCAGAGCCTGGTGTGGGATTTTGCCACACTCTCTTCCCGCACCAGCCAGAACCAGCAGGAGAGGGCTGCACTGTGGCAGAACCTTGTCCGTCGGGTAAATGACATAGGCATGCACAAACAGACATATGAGCAGGTACGCCATCACTGCAGTGGTTTAATTAGAAATATCCGTCAATGTGCATCTGATATCCACAGGCAACAGCTTGCCACATGTGGTGGGGCAGCTATACACCCTCCCCCTCACCAGACTGGAGGGGCTTCTCCTAAGTGTTGTGGCTCCAGCCCAACAACAACAACATCCACACACATGTGTAATGATGGAGGCTGGAGTCACCCAGCAGGAGGACTTAGAGCATGCAGGTAACATGCCATATCTATAGTTGGCTGTTCTATACACTGGTAGTTTATGCATATGTGAGGTGTGTACTGTGTTTGTAGCTATTATCCTGGTAATTCTTGTGCAAGAGTGATATTCTCAATATCGGCAGTAGACCTGTGAAAGCCAACTGTTGTACTACTGAACTGTATCATACTCACAGTATCAATGGCACAGTTGTGCCCACTGACAATGAATGTCTTATTTGTGCATGTCCCTCTGGTGTAACAGCAAGGCAGCCAATCCATGCTGGTGAGTGTGTAATAACATTCCTTTAATACTTATGATAGTAATAGTAATAATACCCTAAAATGGTATGTGTGTGATTGCAGGTGTGTCTGTGTCTGTGTGTTTGTATCTCATGTACTGAGGAGTGTGCATATGTGCATGCGTGCATGTGTGCATGTGCACATGTGTGCATGTGTGCATGTGCGCATGTGTGCATGTGTGCATGTGCCCATGTGTGCATGTGTGCACGTGCCCATGTGTGCATGTGTGCATGTGCCCATGTGTGCATGTGTGCATGTGTGGCAACATTGTGTGCACATTGTAAACTGTGTTTCCTGTCTTCTTCTCACAGGTTCTGGTGCTGCTCTGGTGGTGTGCAGCAGGGAACCTGAATCTGCTGCTGGGGATAGTGATAATGATGATACCTGTGTAATGGCACAGGGAGGTGTGCCAGGGTCCATTGTTGGTCAGCCAATCAACAGTACACAGCTGGCAACCCCATCAATGCGCACAGTCATCCTGCCAATACATCCATTGTCACCAATATCCCTAGGTGATGGATGGCATACAGTGGGCATTGACCAGGGTAATGTGGTATCAATGGCACATGCATCCCCTCACAGCAGCCATGGCCAGAGTCCTGATATGGTACACACACAGGCAGATGTCCAGGGGTTCTGGTGGGAGCATCCGTGGTCGTACTGCCCCTGTCAGAAGTGCCCACAGAGGTCTTTCAACCTCAGCTATGTTCCGGGCTGTAATGCAGGCACAGTCACGTATGGAACGGTACAACAGACAGGGTCTGAGGGAGCTGAGAGCACATCGCACTGCTATGAATGACACTATGCGTGATGTTGCGGCTGCCATCCGTAATTTCACCGAAGTCATTGACAGACGTTGGGGGGACACATTAGATCTGTTCCACAACTATGTGTCCATGAGCCAGGGCAACGCAGGGTGGTTGAGGCATCAACGTGGATGAATGCCAGCAACAGCAGCAGCTGGCAGTCATCGCGGACGACAACAAACCCGCGGCCGCTCCCATAGTGCCAGTACCAGCCCCAGCAATGCTGGTCTGTGCTGTCATCAGACCGCTCTAGGAGACCATGTGCACGTGGCTCTGGACAGTCCCAGCAGGGACATGTCTCCAGTCAACAACCACCTGCTTCTGATGACAGTACCCAGTCTGGCTTAGTACCTGATTCTGTCCGTAGCACCCCCTGCCAAGCACAGATACCGTGTCCGTGGCCAAAGACAGTGATCTGTACGACCTGGCAGGTACAGTCTGTGGCTGTCCACAGACACCCGTATATGCCGGCCACAAGGTGGAACTGTGTGCATGCATACACACATGCATAATGCTAACACCTAGGGCTAACACATACATGCACACACTGCATCAACATTGCCCCATCTTCTACGGTTGTCTCTCACTAACACACACACACATACATGTCGATTGGTTGTATCAGTGGCAGACTCAGGCATACCAAGTACACACCCTGTGCATATGATGAAACTGTGCCACCTCCTGCAATCTGTAACATCAATGCAGGACCGGTTAACATGGTGCTGATGCACAGGGTGACTACATAGATGTGTAGTAATATTATCATGTTGTCAACTGTACAGTGTAATGATATCATTGTGGGTATATCCCAGATGCCTGATGCATTAACAGTATGATTGTCATTGTATTGTTTGGTACACCCCGATTAATTACCATAGTGTAATGTCTGCACATCTTTGCATTCTGCTGGTAAGGCTGTAAACAGAAGGACACCTACATAGGTAGCACAGGGAATAAGTAAATGGAAGTTATGATACTCAATGGTGGACATGTAAACCACAAGATGCATGCAGTACAACCTCTACTCTGCATGGAGAATGTTGATATCTGTGCAGTAATAGACAACAGGTTTAAGACTCCCAAGAGCACCTTAGCACTACCAGGTTACACCACATACCATGCTTGACAGCCCCAAAACACACAACTAACTATGACAGGAGGTGAGTCTCATTAAATGTCAGGGATACTGTGGTGGCAGGACAAGTAGCATACAGCCTACTACGTTGGGGAATGCTGATTGAGGGCTCAGTGTCTGTCATTATAAATGTGTATTAGTTCTGGTTTAAGCAGTTGGACTTCAGGCCAGTTATTTGACATTACAAAGGTTCATGGTCTGCACTCTTGTGGGAGGAGAGGCTGGACTCTGCCCGTCTGAGCTGGGAATTTCTGGCTAAAGGCTTATAGTGTCTGCATATTTGAACTGTTTCTTACTGAAATTGGTACACCTTGTTTGCTGTAGCATAGACCAGATCCATGCCTGCTGATTGTAGCTTTGTTTGTATGCTTGTTTGCTTGTTATTTCCCTGAAACACTAATTCCACCTGATATGCAGCTTTACAGCGCCTCTGTGGATCCCTAGTGACATGTGCATTGCTTACTGTATGTATGTCCTTGTTTCACTTGACAGAAAGTTAGTGTTTGCCATTTATGCAATTAAGTTACCTGTAACACATTGCATTTGAGATACCTGGCACTTGCTCACTAAAGCATTTATATATGCCAGCACTAACAAATTAAAGGCATTACACCCTCACAAACTCACCTTGCGTACCTTGTTCCCCATTGGCCCTTTTTGTTGTTAATTATAAAGGAATTCCCAATACTATCCTAGCATGTTCAAAGGTCAGTTGTCAATCTCCTCCACGGTCCAGCTGGTGAATCTGGGAATCTAGAGGCAATGTTACAACTGCATCATTTACACAGTCAACCCTCTCCTCCTCCCAACAAATTCCACCACATGTGAGAGATGCAACCATATATCCAAACTGCAGGCTAAGCTCTCTCAACTCAGTACTGGCAAAACCTGTCAGGAGGAGAAGGAAACCACGGTCACTACAATTCCAGTCTCACATAGACCTACCACGACAGCAATCCAAACAAATAAACACACACAACCATACTCGGAGTCTCTAAATAAAGGGCTGCCTATGCAGCATACACCTCCAAAGCAGACACACAAGCAACCACTACCCCAGAACAGAACGCGTGCAACACATAGCTCACAAAGCCAGTGTGCCGAACAGTCACAGCATGTAAGGCTAAACAACACACCTGCTACACTTGTGATGGGTGCCTCTATAGTCAGGTACACTTATGTCCCGCTCACCAGGCTGAACAAGGAGAAGGTCACGGTGAGATGCCTGTCGGGCGCTATGATCTGCCACATAACACAAGCACACAGGTCACTCCAAGGCATGTGCAAATATGACTCAGTCAGTGTCCATGCCAGTGTGGATGACCTGAGACATACCTCCCTGGACTACATGATGAGAGACATAGAGGAGCTATCTGAGCATGTGGCCCAGACTGGTATGACCCTGACCTTGAGTAGCATCTTACCCTCACCAAGAATGATGCCACAATATGTAGACAAGATGATCAATTCAGACAATTGGCTTATGGTTCAGTGTCATTCAAAGGGGATCCAATGCCTGTCAGCCTGGGATGACATGCTCAACAAGCCACACTGATTTGCTAGGGATAGCTTGCACCTGTCACCCATGGGCTTTCGGATATTGGCAAAGGCTCTTGATATACCCATAGTGCCTTTTTTAGGCAAGGCTCAACAGACAAGACCACCTCCATAGGTATCACAAGGGATTGGAAACTAATAGTAATGCTACTTAACGCCAGCAGTGTAAACCTCAAGATGCATGCACTGGAAACTGTCCTTAGCATGGAGAACATCAATATCTGTGCAGTAACAGAATCCTGGTTCAAGGCCCCCAAAAGCACCCCAGCACTGGCAGGTTATACCTCATACCATGCTTGTCGGCCACATAACTTGCACCGAAATGGAACAGGAGAGGGGGTATCAATATTCATCAAAGATACACCTCCAGGTTGGTGGCACAGCACGAAGCATCAGAGACTATTCATGTGCAACTAACAGTGGGTAAGACTGCCTTCCAACTGAAGATGCAAAAACCAAACGGCTGCAGGTACACTGAGGTGCCCAAAACACACAACAACAGCAAAAGTAAATTAAGGCACCAAAGTTACACACTGGAAATCAGTCACTGTATTGCAGAAGACAAGCGGTAGCGCTTTCACAACTTAATGTTGCTTCATCAGACCACATCACTACAACTGATGCTTGGTTAAATACTAGGACAATTAGTATGACATCACAATTTAAAGAAATATTACTCCACTAACATAAGAACATATATCGATATGCTTAAGAAAAATGCATAAAATATATAGAAAGGTGTGTTTACACACATAATATTTAAAAAGGGAATGTCATCCCTGATGGTTATTAATATATATATATATATATAATATATATATATATATATATATATATATATATATATATATATATATATATATACATATACACACACATTTTTGTGCACATATAACCATAATAGTACAATAAAAAATATATAAAAAATCCTATTTAGTGTTTAAGGCACCTTGCCTTAAGGTAAGAAACTAATGAGGTGCAGCCATTCAAACCAGGATATCTATCTGCTTGTAATTTAGTAATCCATTGCTGTTCTAATTCTTCAGTGTGGTTTTCTACATCACCACCTCTGTTTGTCCTTACTATTTGTTGTAAGATTAAAAATTTAAAACAATGACTACTGTCTGTATTCAGGACATGATTAGCTAGAGCATTTGATTGCTTCTGGTTCTGTATGTCCCTTATGTGTTCTAACCAGAAGCAATCAAATGCTCTAGCTAATCATGTCCTGAATACAGACAGTAGTCATTGTTTTAAATTTTTAATCTTACAACAAATAGTAAGGACAAACAGAGGTGGTGATGTAGAAAACCACACTGAAGAATTAGAACAACAATGGATTACTAAATTACAAGCAGATAGATATCCTGGTTTGAATGGCTGCACCTCATTAGTTCCTTACCTTAAGGCAAGGCGCCTTAAACACTAAATAGGATTTTTTATATATGTTTTATTGTACTATTATGGTTATATGTGCACAAAAATGTGTGTGTATATGTATATATATATATATATATATATATATATATATATATATATATATATATATATATTAATAACCATCAGGGATGACATTCCCCCTTTTTTTAAATATTGTGTGTAAAAACACACCTTTCTATATATTTTATGCATTTTTCTTATGGATATCGATATATGTTCTTATGTTAGTGGAGTAATATCTCTTTAAATTGTGATGTCATACTAATTGTCCTAGTATTTAACCAAGCATTAGTTGTAGTGATGTGGTCTGATGAAGCAACATTAAGTTGTGAAAGCGCTTACCATTTGTCTTCTGCAATAAAGTACAGTGACTTATTTCCAGTGTGTAACTTTGGTGCCTTTGAAGACTGCCTTCCAGTTCATAGCCTGGCACACACCACACTCCCAAACCCAGGTAACCCACTTGGCCTACTTAAGAATACATGTATATCTGTAGGTGTCTCCAAACAACAATATATTGGGCAGCTTCATTTACCCACACATAGACTGTGAGCATTACTGTAGCTCCAACACCCTAGGTGTAATGTTCCTAGAATCCATACACTCAATTGCTATGGAACGACTTGTTACCACTCCCACAAGTGGGGAATACATGCTGCACCTGTTCATCACCAACATGTGGACTATATGCTCCAGACCAGAAGTGTATCCCTCGCTGGTAAGATGACACCATAGACTACTCTCACTGTATATTCACATACCAAATGCAGCCCCTGCACAGAAAACCACAGTCATAAAGATGTGTAATGCAAATTACATGTATTCACATGAGGCAGGCTTCACACATGGGAACTATTTCAGGTCACAGGTACATATGTCTATGTGGCACACACGTACCTCATGTGTGCATTGACATTACTGATATGATCTATGTCATACAATATTAAGAGCAACACCCCACACACATGGACAAAATCACACATGGCATTTGTAAGATTCAAACCCCTAACTATGTTATGACACTTGTGAGAGACACATTAGCAGAGCATGCTATCCGCATTACTGGGAGATTTCCCTTCTCCTGCTGTACTTATAGGGTGCTGACATCATCAGTGTTTAGAAAGAGGAGTGTGCATCATGCAGTGTGTTCTTGTAGTTGGCAAAAGGGACATTTCTTTTACACACACTAACCCCCCTCACCCAAACATTGTGCATTTGCAGGATTCAAACCCCTACCTAACTATGTTATGACACTTGAGAGAGACACATTAACAGAGTGTGCCATTCGCATTACTAGGAGATTTCCCTTCTCCTGCTGTACTTATAGGGTGCTGACATCATCAGTGTTTAGAAAGAGGAATGTGCATCATGCAGTGTGTTCTTGTAGTTGGCAAAAGGGACATTTCTTTCACACACACTAGCCCCCCCTCACCCAAACACACACACTGAGCATTTGCAAGATTCAAAATCTTACCTAACTATGTTATGACACTTAAGAGAGATGCATTAGCAGAGCATGCTATTCACATTACGTGGAGGTTTCCCTTCTCCTGCTTTACTTATAGGGTGCTGATATCATCAGTGTTTAGAAAGAAGAATGTGCATCATGCAGTGTGTTCTTGTAGTTGGCAAAAGGGACATTTCTTTCACACAGAATTGCACACACACTAACCCCCCTCACCAAAACACACACTGAGCATTTGCAGGATTCAAACCCCTACCTAACTATGTTATGACACTTGTGAGAGATGCATTAGCGGAGCACACTATCCAAATTACCAGGAGATTTCCCTTCTCCTGCTGTACTTATAGGGTGCTGACATCATCAGTGTTTAGAAAGGAGTGTGCATCATGCAGTGTGTTCTTGTAGTTGGCAAAAAGGACATTTCTTTCACACAGAATTGCACACACACTAACCCCCCTCACCCAAACACACACACACACACACACACACACACACACTGAGCATTTGCAGGATTCAAACATGGATGTGACATTGCAAATTCAACCCCTGGGATCTCCACTGTGTCCCTGCTTGACGGAGGCACAGCACACTAGCCTTACATGGTGCCTTCTGTGACCTACTTTACAGAGGCACAGTAGCCTACTGTACTGGGGAGGCAGATGCCAAGCACACTCTGGCTAAGCTTGTATTCCCTAGGGCAAACAGCCTGGTATTGATCTCTACACTCATATGTTTAATTTTCAGATGCACAATATTTGTTGCTGATACACTGTTTGCAGGTCTTTATTGCCATAGCTTTCCGTTTCTATGTACAACTTGTGTATCTGTGGAAGATGTTTGAATATGTGTGGGATCCACTGTCTAACTTATGTCTCTGTAGTCATTTAACTGTGTGCACTGGGCAGATTGCTGTATTGTGGTTGGTTCCTGGTTTAACACATACAAATACCAGATATGTGTGGCCAACTGCTAAACTGAGACATGGCCTAAGTGTGTGAGCATGCCCAGTTCAGGCATATTCCATGGCTTGTTGCCTGACATATGTCTCATTCATCAAAGTGTACGAGCATGCCCAATGTGTCCTTTCCATATGTTGAGATCTTCAGTCCACCACATTTGTGGGTGTGTGTGAACTTCAACAATATTTCATATTTATAGTTGTGTGTTGGGAGTCATGTTGTGTACATACTGCCCAACTGCTTTGTGTCTGAACCCGACAGGGATTATACTGTGCCTGCAGGGTTTCCATGGGATAGTTTGCATACAGTTGTCAATATCCTTTCATACTGACCATACACTGTAATATTGTATAGTGTACTGGTTCAGTACTTTCACTGTGGTGGACAGTATCCTGGGTTTCAGTCCTATCACTGCTTTAAATATTCATAGTGAGCACACCAGACTGGTTAAGGGCCAGTTGTGCACATATGACCATGCTGCATTTTGTTCGGATATGGACTACTTACACCAGGCTTGTCCAACATTGGTAGTGTATTCCACAACTTGGGTGGACATTGACAAACACTAGTGATGTGCCCTAGGCCATTTCTACTGCTAGTCAGAGAGTGTGTTTGTCCTTCAACACACATTGTAACTGGAATTTGACATGACATATTTTAAGGTTAGTATACTGTGCCTCTGTCTACCCGTGACATAACAGTGATACCCAGGGTAAACCTACCATCTCCCATCCACTCATCATGATTCCTGTTGAGGAGAGTCAATGAGGGACTCCCTGGCTAACCTGTACTGGGAGTTTACTCAAGAGTGGAGTGAGCTTCTGGGTTATGGATCAATCACTTACAGCATGTCCTATGTATGTCAGTGCTGGGGTTCAGGTCTCTCATGTACATAGCTCACTGGCATTCAGATTGTACAAGGTGCAGCATGTTCATTGATTCCAGCTTGGACATGGCTTTATACATCAGGCACAGATTGCCTCTGGGCAGGCAGTACGGCACTGTGTGGAGCTGCGGTTTGTTTAATCAGGCAACACATGGCATCTGTTTGAGCTCTTTGATCCTCCTGGTGGGGTACTTTTGGGGTCTTTCCAGTTGCTGGAGGTGTCTGCTGAGGTACATCCCACAGGGGCCATTGTACTCAATTGTGAGGCTGATGAAGGATGACTGAAGAGGCACGATGACCTCCCCTGATCTAGATCTGACTACCTTCATGATTGGGTGGGTATATGGTATGTTTCTGTAATCACTACAGCCACATGGTTGTCAAATGCAAGATATCTATCAAATTGTGTCCCCAGGTCTCTTATTACTTCTAAAGTACTTAATGGGTTAACACCTATGTGGTAATTGGTGGGCACTTACTGTTTATCCACAGGGGATGACTATACACTTTTCTGCAATTAGCTTGATGACATGGCTCTGGCACCAGTTGTCTGTTTATATGTGGCCCTTTTGTAGGATGCTTGTGTCAGTTGGAGGGTCAGATAAGGTGCCCAGTTTGTAGTCCTCTGCAAACTTGTTCAGACACAGTCCTTCCATGTTGGCCTGTACCTATGGAAAATATATACCATACAAGGGAGGTCCCAGGACTGAGCCTTGTGGGATGCCAGTTGTAGCTGGTTTGTAGTCTGACATGGCTGCAGCATGTCTGACCATGTCAGTTCTGTCCTTGGGCTGGTTTGCAACCCATCTACTGACATAGGGGTTTATATTTAAGCTGGTGAGCTTATCTATAATGAACACGTGGGGTATTGTATGGAAGGCTTTTGCAAGGTCCAGATAGGCTGTGTGGACCACATTCCCCTCATCAATGGCCTTGATGACTGTTTCAAATGAGTCAGACATGTTTAAGGGGCAGGATCTGCCCTTAAGAAAGCCACGCTGGGTAGGGTCCAGTGTCTGTAGGTCCCCAATATCTTTATTTCTGAGGTCCATGATGATCCTTTGCATAGCTTTGCAGACCAAGCTTGTCGGGATTCTAGGGTGATAGTTTGCAGTATCCATTCAGGCACCACCTTTGTGGAGAGGGACCACTGTTGCTGTACACTGCTCTTTGGGTACATATCCTGTGGTAAGGCTGAAATTAAGCAGTAGTGTTATTTGGCATTCCATTCTTCTTGGAGTTCATGTTGGACACAGCCCAGGACACCATCTCGTACCATTGATGCTGTGTGTTTTGCTTTGAAGATGCTGCCTGTTACCTCAGCATCTGCAATGTCAGGGGGCCAGCACTCTGCTGGGATAGATATTTGTCATTTTTGGGGGGGGGGGGTTTGCACTGAACCTGTCAGGTTGTATGTTGGCAATGTGTGTGGGTTTGGTGTATTGTTTGTAATATTTGGTAATTCAGAGCATATCTGTGAATTCCCAACAAGGTTCCTACCATCAGTTAAGACAGCCTTGTGATTATCCTTAGTGTCCTGTACAATTTGTATCTCCATTGGTTCATAGGTTCATACTGGGCTATCTGCCCTAGGGCATTTATCAGCCTAGCCAGAGTGTGTGTGGCTTTCGCCACCCCTTGCTATGTGAATATTCTGGCCATTTAGGGTTTATCTTACTGTGCCTCTGTCTAGATGTGACACACTGAAGACCCCCAGTGTAAATCTATGATCTCCCATCCACTTGGCAAGATTCCTGTTGAAGAGAGTCAGTGAGGGGCTCTGCCTAACATGGAGTGGGATTCTGTTCCAGAGTGTAGGGAGCCTCTGGGTTAGGAATATGTCCCTCCAGCACATCCGATTTATTTATGTGTTGAGGTTGACATCTGTCGCTCTCACGGCTCTGATGGCTTTGGATTTTCTGAGGTGGAGCATGTCCATCAATTCTGTATTGGACATGACCTTGTACTTTGGGCATACATCACCTCTGAGTATGCAGTATGTGACTGCATACAGCTGGGGTGTTGTCAGCCAGGCAGCATATGACAAATGTTTGACACCCTTTATCCTCCTGGTGAGGTACTTTTGAGGTCTTTCTAACTGCTGCAGGTGTCGGGTATGGTACATCCCAAATGGGGCATTGTACTCACTTATGGGCCTGATAAGAGAAGAGTATAGGGGCACAATGACCTCTCTTGATGTAGATGTGAATCCTTTCATGATAAGGTGGCCAATATAGGTGGTCTTCCTAGCCACGTTGGCAAAGTGAGTGTTGCATGTGGGGTTACTCTCCACTTGTGTTCCTAGGTCCCTGATTACTTCTTCCATACGTAATGGATTACCACCTATGTGGTGATTTGTGAGTACCTTGTTTGGTATTTGGGGAGACATTCATACCCTCCAGTGTCTTCAGGAAGGCTGAGTGGTGTTCCTGGGTCTGAGAGGGTGGTCTGTAGCATGCTACAAACTGTACAGCAGTTTTGCCTACAGTTAGTTGCACATGGATGGTCTCTGATGCTTCGTGCATTGTCAGTAACCTGGATGTGTGGGTATCTTTGCTGAATATGGATACTCCCCCTCCTTTTGTGGTTTGGTCCAGGTTTTAGGGCTGAAAAGCACGATTTGAGGTATAACCTGGTAGTGCTGGGGTGCTCTCTGGAGCCTTGATGCAGGTTTCCATCACTGCACAGACATCGATGTTCTCCATACTGGGGAGGGCCTCGAGAGAGTGCATCTTGTGGTTTAGACATCTGGCATTGAGCAGCATTACCCTCATGTTTTTTCCACTTATGTTTTCTGGGGAGGTGGGTTTGTCTTTTCAGCCTTGTCTACAAAAGGCACTATGGAGGTGGCAAGAGCCTTAGCCAATATCCAGACACACAGGGGTGACAGGTGCAAGCCATCCCTGGCAAAGCAGCGTGGCTTGTCAAGCATGACATCCCAAGCAGACACACATTGTATCCCCTTGGAATGACACCAGTAATTGAGCCAATTGTTAAAGCTGATCATTCTGTGTTTGTACTGTGGCATCATTCTTGGTGGGGGTAGGATGCTGATCAGGGTCAGAGTCATACCGGCCTGGCCTACATAATCGTAGAGCTCCTCTATGTCTCTTTACATGTAGTCCAGGGAGGTACATCTCAGGTCATTCACACCAGCATGGACAATGACTGAGTCATATTTGTACTTGCTTTGGAGTGACCTGCATGATTGTGTTATGTGGTGGATTGCAGCAGCCTACAGGCAGATTACTGTACCCTTTTCCTTGTTCAGTCACGTGAGCAGGACATCAGTGTGTCTGACTATGGAGTCACCTATTACAAGTGTATCAGGCATGTTGTTTGTCCTTATGGGCTGTGACTGTTTGGCACACTGACTTTGTGTACTATGTGTTGCATGTGCTATGTTTGGGGGTAGTGGTTGCTTGGGTATCTGCTTTGGAGGCCTCTGTTGATTTGGTGGTTTTTAATTAGAGCCTCCAGGAATGTTTTTGTGTGTTTATGTATTTGGTTTGCAGTTGTGATAGGTCTAGGTCTATGTGAGTGGGTTTGTGGTGTGTGTGGTTACCTTCTCCTCCTGACTAGTTTGGACAGTACTGAGTTGAGAGAGCTCAGCCTCCAGTTTGGAGACGTGCTTGCATCTCTCACATATATTTGTATTTCTTGGGGGGTGGAGGGGGTTGTCTGTGTACATGGGGCAGGTGTAACATTGCCCAAGATTCACAGATTCAACTTGTTGTAGCTGGCCTTAGTGTATTTTATGACTGGCCATATTTTATTGCCATAATACTGATCAGAGATTAATTCCCTTTTTGGGTTTGCTCTATCATGTGGTGACTTCCTCATTCTCTTGCATGGTTTGGTAATGGCTGTGGTTCACCATGCCAGATGCCTGTGTGTATGGTATTGGGCCTTGGTTTTATTTGGGATTGCATAATCCATGCATTCCTGACTGTGCTCATAGAATGCATTTATAAAGGGTTCTGAGGTGTGGCCCATATTTTCCACAGGCACAGGGCCTTTAATGGATTCCACATCAGTTTGGAGGAGTGCAACATTTCCTTTACACATGTTTTTCACTGTGGTTTTCTGGCTAGGGACTGTGGTCCAGATGTGAATATCCAGTGCGATTACTCTATGGTCTGATCTTACCAGTGAGGAATACACTTCTCATCTGGCCATAGAGTACCCATGTTGCTGATTATCACATCCAGTATGCTTACCCCTCTTGTGGGAGTGGTACATTGTTCCTGAGCATTTTGGTTTATGGATTCTAGGAACCTTTGGCCTAGGGTGTTGGTGCTGGGATAATGCTCCCAGTCTATGTTTGAGTATTTTCAGTCACCCAATATAATGTTGTTTGGAGAGCTTGATATTTCCATGTGCGTAGGCCAAGTGCAGTTCCTGGCATTAGGAGGGTAGTCTGTAGCAGGCTACAAACTGGCAGGCAGTCTTAGCCACTGTTACTTGAGCATGGATAATCCATGCTGCTTCTTGTTGTGGTACCAACATAGGGGTGTGGTTATCCTTGACAATTATTGCTACTCACCCTCCTTTTGTAGTTTGTTCCATGTTTTGGGGCTGTAAAGCATGGTATGAGGTGTAACCTGGTAGTGTTAGGGTGCTCTTGTGAGCCTTAACCCAGTTTTCTGTTACAGGACAGATATCAACATTCACCATGCTGAGGGGAGTTTAGACTGCATGCATCTTTCAGTTTGGACATCTGGCATTGGGTAGCATTACATCTAGGTTCTTATCCCTTGTGATACCTATGGAGGTGGAGCATCGTGTCTTGCTCAGCATGTCATCCCAGGCTTGCATGCATTGGATCCCCTTTGACTAATGGCAATACTTAAGCCAATTATTTTAATTGATCATCTCATCTTCATATTGTGGCATCATGCTTGGTGAGGGTAGGATGTTAGTCAGGGTCATCATGTTTGCATATACTACATGGTGTTACATTGCTTAACACATGGCAATCATGCCTCAGGTGGTGCTGCAGGGCTGTCTATGTTGGATGCACATACTACACTACCTGTACATGTTTGATAGCAGGTTGTGTCAACTTAGGCATCCCTTTTACTATATGTGTGAGTCAGAGAGAGGTATCATTTCCTGGGTTCCTACTGAGCCAGTGTATGTGCTATGCATTGCCGCTTTGCCAAGGCCAAGGCATACTGGGCATGCCTCCTTCTGCCTACTGGGACAGGCTCAGGTTGTTCCTCCTCCAAGTCACGCTCTGCCTGTGACTGGCTTGGCAATGGTGGGGGGCTGTTTGGCCCAGCCCTATGCTGGTCCTGCTGCAGCTGTTTTCGCAGAATGATATTATGTAGCATAGCACATACCATGACGATTTGGGTACATGTAGTTGGTGAGTACTGCAAGGCTCCACCAGATGTGTCCAGGCACCAGAACCGTGACTTGAGCAGCCCAAACACACGCTCAATTACATTTCGTGTTTGTGCGTGTGCCTCATTATGGCGTTCTTGTTCAGGTGTGGGTGCGTTTCTGATGGGTGCCATCAGCCACGGCTCCAGTGCATAGCCAGCATCCCCCACTAAGTGACCATGTGGGATATCCCCATTGGCAAATGTCTGGTACAGCTGCGTCAGATGCCAGATATGGGAATCATGGTAGCTTCCAGGGCAGCCAGCACACACATTCATTATTATGCCCTGGGCATCACACACAACCTGGCAGTTGATGGAGGGGAAGCCCTTGCGGTTAATATAGGCCCTACCCTGCTCACCGGCTGGTGCTTTGATGCGTATATGCGTGCAGTCTATTGCACCCACTACCTCAGGGTATTCCGCTATTTGCTGGAAGAGACGCATATTGCTGGCCAATACCTCATGGGAATTGGGGAAATATACATGCTCACCGACATGTGCTGACATGGGATCCAGGAACTGGTGCAGTACCCTGGATGCTGATGCCTGTGATATCCCCATCATATCCCCAGTTGGTCTCTGAAAGGTACCTCTTGCTAGTATTCTTAGGCCAACACATACCTTGGTTTCCACTGGGATGGGTTCCCCTCTGTTGTTTCTGTGTGTGAGGCGTGGCCTGCACAGCTCAAAAATTTGCTGCAGGAGGTCTCTGTCCACTCTATAGCACTCCACTATCTCCAGCTCATGTAACCCCTGGTAGGTGACCCTGGGCCTGTACACTCTTCTCCGTCTCCTCACTGTGGGTTGTCTGGCAGCATTTGCATAGTCACCACCCTCAGCAAGTTGCATATGTCTCCTTATAACAGCTATGGCAGCCCCTAGCATTTTTAGTCTGAGTGAAGCTTTTTCAGTTTTCACTTCTAGTAGCTTACTCCTCTGTTGCAGTGTCTCTTGAGAGAAACATTCTGCACTGTTGTTTGCAGAGTTTTAAGTGCTGGGCTGGGCTACTGTTCTGCCTGTGTAATTGCCTGCTTCTGATAGTTTTCACCTGCTAGCTCTGCCAGTAATTTCTGCTAGCGTCCTACTATTTCCCATGCTTCCTTTTTCCCTTATGTTTCCTCAGGGGGGAGCAACGTGCATACCAGCAAAAACACGCTCACAGTGGCTAACATGCATGCACACATGCTTAGACAGACTAGAATCTCCTTATTCGGGTTAAAACGTCTTCACACCTGCGCAAACAAGCATACAGGTGTTTAAACAGGCTCCTCCATGCGTATTCTGCCTTAAACGCATGCACTCACGCTTACACGGGCGCACTCTATCTTACTTGTGCCTACCAGCACGCACACGCTCGCATGCACGCCCAGCAAGAAACTTTGGTTTTATCCATCGTGTACACCTTCCATTTCTTGGCTTTCCCATGCCTACTTGTTGACACTCCTCTTTCCATGATGTGTGACTGACAGCTTTCACATGCCACTGTGCTCCAATGAGCTGCATTCCTTTCATACATTCCCCCCTGTGATGTCACCTATCTCCTACTCTGTTACTCCCCCTTATCCTACCCCTACACTGCACCGATTGTGCTCATTTTGTATGTAACAGTGTGATTCACTATCCTACCACTCATTTACATAGGATTGCCTACTAATGCTTAGTTACATGTCTTACACTCCGCTTCCCCCCTTAGCAACCCCTACTCGGTGGCCATGTTGTTTTACCCTGCTATTCCCTTCCATTGTATACTCATGCTTTGCATAAACCCACATTTGTGGGTTTAATATTTTTATTTTTTGTTTTTTTATAGCACAGCCGGTTTGCGCGACACTGCGCTATGTTTAAACATCAGTGATCGCCGGAAAAAAAAAATATTTTTATTTCATGTTTGCATCAGGATACATTGCCAGTGACCACATAGTTGGCCATTGGCATGCTGCCTGTGACATTTGCAACCTTTATTTGGAGCTGACAAGGCTCCATTGTGTTATTTGCAGAACGGTACTCAGTTATCAACTGAGTACATTTCTGCAGATAACACGGCTCTTACACGGGCAGGTTTCTGCTTCCTGGATCGTGAAATTACCTCATTTGCATGCCTTTCGGCTGCAAGTGAGGTAATTAGCATATCCATGCCCTGCCCGTGTAAGAGCCGTTTTAGGTGCTCTCATACACGCACATTCAGGCTGTTCCTGGATCGTGATGGCTGCATGGAGTCTTACACTACTCTTAGACTCTGTGCAAGCCATCGTGAATCCTGCCCATAGTCTTTACTGGGATTTAAGGTGCTTCCAGCAAAGATATGGCTGATGTAGTTCCCTTGTGCTGGTTCTATCAGTTTCAAAAAACAGTGTTAGTGACTGCATTTATTTTTCTTTTTTGTATTAATTCAAATGTTTTTCACTTTAGTTTTGTATATTTCAGCTCTGAATTAAAAACTTTGTAATTTTGTTTTGTTTCAAAACTTTCACTGATTTTGTGCAAGCAAAGCTAACAATACACCAGTAATTGACATATATAAATCACCACATTACTCACATATTTCCCATCCTATTCAGAAATCATACTAATTGATATGTCCCATGTAATGCTCTAATTTATAACACATACTTTACTGTCCTTACATATTTGCCTTTCCTCTGCAAAAAATACCCTCCCCGTATTTAAAATATAGCACTTCTATCACACTGAGAAAATTTCCTCTTTTTTACATCATCTTTTCTTGACTAGTTCTGTAGTTTTTCCATAATTTTCCCTACCTTTTCATTTTATCACAACCGCTTCCTATCTTAAACTTCCCTGTTATCTTTTAAAGCATCCTGGTTTTCTCTTCATAACCATACTATATGTCTATTCACCTTCTTCTATGTGTTAACACTATGTGTTAACTAAACAGCTTTTTACACAGGTTGTTGTTTTGTTAAAAAAGTATTATATATCTGTAGCTATCTATATATAT
>NC_056741.1:1027737079-1027854579 GCF_019279795.1 Protopterus annectens | reverse complement strand
GTGCCATCCATTAACCAAATGGTTGTTGAATTAAGGTCAACTAAGTCATTTATGGTGGTAAACACAATGACATTATTTTCACCAGTTTCATCCATTATCCTTTTTTCTGCAAAGGCACCTGTTTTTATGGGATAATCCTGAATGATTAGGCTGTGTAAGGTAATCTCTGGATCCCATTTACATAAACTATCTTTCCTCCTAACCCTTCTTAGTTGTTGTAGCAAGGCATGACTAGTAGGGGAGGTCGGGTACAAGATCTAAAGCTGTGGAAGCTAATGCATCTTCCACTCAGAGACATGGTGGATCACACAACACTAACACCTTGTGATTCAACTCACTACAGACGTTGTATTTCTGGTTTTCGAAAGGATCTCTGGAACGGTTATGGGACACAGACTTTAGCAGCTATTCACCAGTAGGTATGGTTAAGGTAATTAACCTACCCTTGCACTTTAATGCTGATTTCCATTTACAACACCAGTACTTTTTTGGATTAGGATTGTGTTCTAGATGAAATATGCATCCATCTATAATGAGCACTTCTCTCAATTTCTGAGAAGTAGTTGTTTTGTAAATGCTGCCCTTCAATCCCTGTTGGGGATAAGTCGCAGTAGCCATGTTTGGTTTATACAACGTATGCCTTCTTAAAGATATAGTGTCTATTTATATACATTCAAGGGATTCTGATACTCAGGATAATAGGAAATCGGGATTGTGATCGTTCAGTATTGTGGAGTCGAAATACTAAATTTCGGGATTTCAGTATTTTGAGTTTACGAAGTGGACCCATATATATATATATATATATATATATATATATATATATATATATATATATATATATATATATATAATATATGAAATTAAAGTGGAGTTTAAAAATAGGGAATAAATAAACGAAAGGGATATATGGTTAAAAAGTAACAAGAATTACCTAGAAGGGCTGACAAAGGTTAAAGTATAGCTGAATAAGGAGAACATCGCAGAACAAGAAATGAAGCAACTGCAGAGTGCTAAAGAGAAAATAAGGGAGTACCTGAATAATATGCATGAGTTTAGAAAGATTGCTGTTAATTATATATTGTTTTTTTTCTTTTTTTGACAATAACTCCAGAGCACAAAAACTTTACCACAACAACTAAGCCAGTAGAAAATAGAAAGGGTTGTTGCCAAACATAGGGAGATTATAACAAGAAAAATAACCAGGGATCCTGTAGAAGTATTATAAATATTTCAGAAATTTTATAAAAAAAATTGTATAAAACAGAGAAATATGGAAATTGAGAAAAAGCACAGATTTAAATATTTTGGAAGACTTAAATATGGCAAGGCTAGAGGTAGATGAGGCTCAACAATTAACAGTTAAGGCAGGAGGAGATGAGATAAAAATGGATAACTAACCAACCTGTAGGAAAGTCTTCAGGAATAGATGGTATTCCTGTGGAAGTCTAGAAGCTAGGAGGGGAAAAAGTGATAAATATCTGGACGTTTTTGTTTAACAGTATTTTAAAAGGAGGGGAACCGCCAACATCCTGGAAAAAAGCTGTTGTAGCTGTAATACGTAAAGATGGTAAAGAGCCATCAGCTCCAACTTCATATAGACCCATTTCAAGTTTAAACCATGATTATAAAGGGTTTTTGTGTATAATGGCTATCAATCTGATTTCGTGGAGGGGAGGCGAACATTTGATAGCATTAATAGAACAATGATGATCCAGAAGGAATTAGAGTTTAAGAAAATACAGGTGTTGTTGATGGGTGTTGATATAGAGAAAGCATTTGACAGAGTAAATTTGGATTTTATGAGTAGGGCAATGGAAGCATTTGCAGTCCGTGATACAATAAGAATGTCACTTAGCAGGATGTATGAGGGAACAGAGGTAAAAATCAAAGTGGGAGGGTTCCTCAATGATAAGTTGTATCTGAGCAGAGGAATCAGGCAGGAGTGTCCTGTTTCCCCTTTTTATTTGTATTATATATAGTACCATTGGCAAAGAAAATAATTGACTCATAAATTCAAGGATATAATTTGTACGGTAACCAAGAAAAGTTGGCTTTATTTATAGAGTATATTATTTTGTAGCTAATAAAACCAGAAAAGGACATCTCAGTGTTGTGGGACGTTATGAGACAGTTTCAGGGTTTTTTTTCAGGTTATAAAATTACTAAAGATAAAACAAAGGCTATATACATAACTATGCCCCCACATGTGAATTGGTTCAACAATACCCATCTTTATGGAGACATGACAAAATGAAGCATTTAGGAGTAAGAGGTGGACAGGATTAGGAATAAGTATAGTAGAGGGCCAGCCTATGTTGGAAGGTTTGGAGTCAAAGCCAGAGAGGCAAGATTACATTGGTTTGGACATGTGCTGAGGAGGGATGCAGAGTATATTGGGAAAAAGATGCTAAAGATGAAGCTGCCAGGTAACAGGAAAAGAGGAAGGCCTAAGATAAGGTTTATGGATGTGATGAGAGAGGACATGCAGGTGGTTGGTGTGACAGACCAAGATGCAGAGGACAGGAAGAAATGGAAACCGATGATCCGCTGTGGCGACCCCTAAAGGGAGCAGCCAAAAGGAGAAGTTAAAAATAATTGTTTTATGGCAGCTAAGGATATTTTGGTAGAGAATAAACAAAAGATAACACAAAAAGTGAGAAACTGGAAGCTCTTGTGTAAAGATATGGATAGCAAGATACAAGCACTGAAAATATTTTAGTCCCTTTAGTTTTATACACAAGTCAGGGATATTTCTATGAACCAAAGAAGAAGGTGTTGGTAGTAATTAATTAAGAGTTGAAGGATTTTATCTGGGAGGGGAACAGAGCAAGAGCAAGATGGTTTAGGATTACCTGATCTGAAGAGAGATTTTAGAGCTACACAATTAAGGCTCCTACATATAACACAACCAGAAAGGTAGAATTCAGAGTGAAAAGAGATGATGATGATGATGATAATGAAGCAGGGAAGAAATTCAAGAAATAAGGACAGAGTGAGTTTTGGATGCAGATCCTTAAGGAGAATAATAACAGTCATACAAAATAATCTGTTCATAAAGTAGCATTAAGTATTCTATGAACTAAGCCAACATGGAAATGAAGAAAGGAGATTCTGTTGATAGGGTTAACTGCAATTAGAGTACAGAGAATATGCAAGAAAGTGCTGGAATTTACTGAAGGAAACTGGCAAAGGAACCAACGTACAGGGTACAAATAATTAATCTAAGAAAAGTAAGAGAATGGGGAGAGACCAAGCAGACATTTGTACTGGTTATAGGTCACATTAAAGGTGGGAAAAGTTTTGAAATGATTTATTGTGGTCTCACTTTTTTATATCACAAAAAGCTGCCATTTTAACAGGGGTGTGTAAACTTTTTATATCCACTGTAAATGCAGAAAAGGGAAGTAGCAAGCAGAGCAACACACACACACACACACACACACACACACACACACACACACACACACACACACACACACACACACACACGTAGCTATAATGAATAATATGTGGGAAGATAAAAGGGCATTTTTTGCAATAGGTTCCCACTTTTATAACTGCAGAACAAGGGCAGATGGGGAAGGTAACAAGCAGCTTTTGTGTGATGGAAAGAGAAAGCAGTAAAGGTAAGAAAGACAGACAAGTGAACATAAAAATCAGGAATATACAGGCATGGGTGGTAGAGACACTAAGGTGGGTTCACCAGTCGAGAGATATAGACAAATAGAGGGTAGACAACTTGTGATTAGGAGGTTTGGGCTTCAAACAGGTTATGAGGAATGACATATAAGGGAGTAGAGCACCAGGATAAGGGATAGGGCAGGATGCAGGAGGCTTGTCTAACTGGCCTAGAGGATACCCTACCCAGATATTTGTGACATCTGTGACTGATATCATAGGCAGACTCTGCCTCCGGTTGCCTGATAGACATGGCTGCCTTGTCATGTGTTTCTACTGTGTCAGGAGACACTCTACTGTACAGATGCACACATCCAACCACCAGCACACCTTAGAAGCAACCAGCATCCACAACTGATGCAGGTGATCACTCTCAGAAAAGGATTTTCAGCCCTCCCTCCTCAGATGTGGCCACAGAAGCCAAAGAGTGAACCTCCTGTGTCACCTTCATCAGTGTGACATCCATCCCTCTGCTTAGAGGCAGGCCTGATGACCACTGGTACATTAGACAGCACCAGATATGTCAGCTGGCACAGACAGGTACCTGCTGCGACTCCTTAGCTTGTGCCACAACAAAACCTGTGGAAGGATGAGGAAAAGGAGAAAGTGTACAACAGGAAACATATTAGTACACAAATATGTTACTGATAGAATAGCAACTGCACAGTGCAGTCCTGGACAGAATATATATTCTGCATTGCTAGGAGTCTTTCAGCTCTCATCAGACGGGCTTCTGTATTGGACTTATGCTCCTCAGCTGTTGTAAAACAAAGTAAGGAGCATTTGTTACACTGTGAAAATATGAAAAAAAAGGTGAGGAAACAACAGACAATAGTCATATAATACATATAAAAGATTGACACTCTCCCTGACCTGTGCTCCTTTTGGCAAATTATCTTGAGGTGACAACATTGCAGGTCACTATAGTAATGCCTGCACTGCTCAGCAGAATTATTGATGCCAGTAGCATTACTCATCATCCTGGCAAGCTATTGTCAGGCACCACTTTCTATAATGGGTCGTCATAATTTCCACACCAGGTGCTTCTAATACTATCTGTGCAGCAAATACAGGATTATCCTGTTCTCATGGTTACACTAGACAGGAGCCATGCTGAAACTAGCACCTGATGAAGCCATTTCAACTATAGTGATCTTCACAAGGAGCAAAACGATAGCACTGTGTGTACGGCTGCACATTTGCATATCTTGTGATGTGCATCATTGAACAGCAGCAGCAGCATTGCACTAGCAAAGGTATCACTAGTGCAGAGCTGCATTATTATGGGTGTCGCAATTTCCATGCACAAGCATAGTATGCTCAAGTCCCATTAACCTCAGGATTGGCAGGAACGAGTGTGCTACAACTGTTTCAGTGTGATAGCGCAACTCATTATGGCTTTGTTTCAGAGACAATTGCACTAAATTCCATTATAAGCATAACTAACACAACACAATGCTCATCTTAGCATAATTAAAAAGCATGGTCACCATATTGCAGAAGACCACATTAAGGCAAGCAAGTCAGAAACAGGAATTCAGTGGAAAAGAATGGTAATATGCCAGATATTGTACCTCTCAATGTACTGAGTACCATGCTGGATGGCAGGAACAGGAACAAAAATGATCCAGTAGATATGCAAAAGGGCATGACAGATACGTACATGTCTAGTTCAAATAGAACTCATTTTGTCAGGGAACACAGCACAAGAGCATGACAGGCATATGTCCATTTAGGTAGACCACACTGTGGTGTATGTGCACATTGTGTAAGGCATACTAGAGAAAAAAATAAGTGCCCCTGTACATGACTATCCATGTAGAGGGTGGGAAGAGGTACAGGGTGTGCACAGCACTACCAGCCTTCAGAAGAGTGATGCAGGAAGGTGGGCACTGATAAAATACTCATTGCTGCTGCTGGTATCAAACTGAGTGGGAATGTTCACTGTATGACAGCAGACAGGTGTGTAACCACCAAATACAACAGGCAGATGTGCAACCACTAAATACAACAGACAGGTGTGCAACCACCAAAAACAACAGACAGGTGTGCAACCACCAAATAGAAGGAAGGAGGCAAAGCAGATACACATTGGTCAGCCAAGGACAGTTACATATAGAATGGAGAGACAAGTCACCATGCATGAAAAGATTTTGGGGGGTAAATACCTATATGAAAAGCATGTCCCATTTTAAAAAATGGAAATCTGCAAAGCATCCATGCCTAATTTTGGGAATACGTGTGTTCAGACAGGATGGTCTGCATTTGTCAAGATCAGGGAAGATCATTTTTGCAGCAGATATTTTGCAATATTTGACAAAGACAAAGCAGGATTTTTGCCAGGATGAAAATTTAACAATTCACAGATAGCAACATTCGATGCATCTCTGATGGTTGTTAATGCTAGGAGCATTAATAATAAAGTTTTATTATTGGAAAATTTGCTACATTCCCACAAGACTGATGATGTTATTGTTTGTGAAACATGGTTAAAGAACAATGACTGGAAACCAGTTCTGTCAGGGTATAAATGCTTTTACTGTAACAGACAATCTAACAAAAATTAGGTGGAAGTGTTATGATAGCGATTAAAGATAGTTATGAGACCTGTGATCATTGCATATACAATGATAACACCAACACTATAGATTGTGTAGCTGTGACAATAAACACAACCCTGGGACATATAACATTTGCTGGAGTATACAGACCACTAAATTCCAGTGCTGATGATCTGGAGGAATTCATACATTTCTTCCATATAACACAAGAGGGAAGAATAGTACTGGCTATAGACTTGAATTTACAAGAAACAGACTGAAATAATATCGATTCAACATCAGTAAGGAAGTTATTCAAAATATATATTCAAGAACAGCAATTGTTTCAGATTGTAAAAAAAAACTACCAGGGAATGGAACATACTAGACATTGTTTGTGTTCCTAAAGAAATGATTGTTACTTCATGTCAAGCTTTATCACCATTGATGTGTAGTGATCATGGGGTTATAAAGGTTAATTTGTTGCTAGATAATTCTGCCAAAATGAAATCTAAACCAATGCGCAGAAGATTTAATTACAGATTGTATAGAAGGAAAACAGTCACTATGTAAAACTAATTTGAGTGATGCGTTCAGTGGAAAAACTGCAGAAGGTATGTGGAAAGTTTTGAGAGAAATTGCTTGAGTGCAAAAAAATCAAGAAAATGTTTACCATCAGGATCTAGGCATACAAAGTCAGGGGGATATATTTCCATAAGAACAAGATACCTGATTAAGGTGAGTGGCAAAAATGTATGAAATGGAAAATAGGTCGAACTACAAGTTTGAAAACTGAAATAAACAAGCTGGACAAACAAATTAAGCATAGTGTGAGACAAGATCAAGAAATAATTGAAGAAAATTTAAATAAAGATATTGAGCATAATAGGAAATCATTTTATAGATAAATAAGACGTGGAAGGAGTAAAGACATACAAATTGATAAACTACATGTAGGTTCCCAAATTTATTATCAGACAAAACAGTTTATAGACATAAACCAACAAAATAAAACACCAACGGTCACCAGCAACACATAGAAGCAGTAAAAATAATTAGTAAAAATAAAAGAAAAACACGTTGACAAACGGCAAAGGTTTTTTTTAAATAAACAGATAAGCGCTTTTGTAGAAAAAAATTCCACTTCATCAGCCCATACCACATTTGTTAACAAAACAGTATTTTAAATTATTAAAAAACACATATATATATATATATATATATATATATATATATATATATATACCGTTTGGTTAACAAACGTGATATGGTCTGATGAAGTGGAATTTTTTCTACGAAAACGCTTACCTGTTTATTTAATAAATCTCTGCCATTTGTTAATACAATTTATAGATATATTTACAAAATTTTACGCAAAACAGTTTGGCTCCACAAAGTGGGTGAACAGCAGTGATATCCAGGTAACCTAAGATACTAGAATAAAAATAGATTATATTGAAAAAGAAGTATGCATACTGGATCCAAACACAGCACTGGGAGTATACAGAATCAGTAAAGATGATCTGAGAAAACTTCAGCAAGAACTTATAGTACCATTATATCTATTATTTACTAGGTCATATAAATATGGGGAGATTCCTAAAGATTGGAGACACATGCTTTTTAAAGCTGTCTTTAAGGGAAAGGCAAGTAGGACTGGGAGGCCAAATTTACCTCAGATTTGGCTTTGGTAGACTTTATTTGTCCTCTGAGTTGTCTGTTTAGTTTGATGGAGTCCCTTTAACCTGCTGGGTGCCACACCTCCTAATTTTTGCCATGATTATCTTCCTTCTGTTTTACAGCCTGTTGGTATTGTGATTCCACCAGGGTGGCTTGTTTTTTGAGCTAGTTCTGTATTTCTTCCTGGCGGGTACAGCTGCCTCTATGCAGCTATTAACATGACTATAGGGTTTCAGTGAAAAGTTCTGCATAGGCAACAGTGTTCTCAGGGTTTATGGGGGCCTGAAATTTTGCCAGGTTATCATTTAATAGTAGGAAGTTAGCCTTAGAGTAGTTCCTGAATATTCCAGACTTAGCTGGAGTTCCAGGTTTTAATTTTACTTCAAAGGAGACGATTTTGTGGTCTGACCTTACCAGGGAAGAGATTACACTAGGGGGTGTGCAGCATTCTCCCATACTTGTAAGGACCAGATCCAGTATGGCTGCACCCCTTGGTGATGTATTGACAATCTGGTCCAGGGAGTTTGTGTTTACAAAATCCAGGAATCTTTGTGCCTGTATGTTTGGTGTTGTATATGATTCCCAGTTAATAATGGGGTAATTAAAGTCACCCATGAATATGGTATTGGGTTGGGTGGTGAATATTTCCAATAAGTTTAAATACATGGCATGAGTTTCTTGGGCCATGGAGGGGTACCTATAGCTTGAACTCTGGTGATTTGAATGTGGAGAAGCTCAAGTGCATTGTCCAGTTTGACCAGCCTTAAGGTATATTTATTTTTGATGTAAATCATGATACCTCCACAATTTAGTTCCTGTCTGTGTAGTAGCTGGTCTAAATGTGTGGAAGGCATTATAACTTTGCACTGCTGGTGTGATCTTCATGGCTTTAAACCATGTCTCAGTAACCACACAGATATCAGCATTCTCAAGGGTGAAGAGAGCTTCTAGAGAGTGAAGTTTTTTATTTAGACTCCTAGCACTGAGCAGTAACACCTTTAGATTTTCTTGGCTTTGATTTGCTATGTTGGAAGTACTTTCAGTTTGGCATTGCCTAGAAAAGGCACTATGGGGGAAGAAAATGTTTTAGCTAATATTTGAAAGCCTAGAATGGAGAGGTGCAGACCATCCCTGGCAAAGCAGAATGACAAATATTGCACCCCCTTAGAATGACACCAGAAACTAAGACAATTATAAAAGCCAGTCAGGTATTCTGTAGCTACATCCGCAACCTCAAAGGCAATACACAGTTATGTGGAGAGCTTATTGTAAATGGAACACCTATACTGAGCCAGAAGATATAACAAAACTACAGGCTGACAAATTCAGCTCTAACTGCCTCATGAATACAGAACAGCAACAGTCATCCCTCTGCACAAAGGTGGGCCATCAACAGACCCTGGAAACTAAGTCTCACTAGTCTCATATGCAAAGCCATGATAAGAATTATCATGGACATGATCAATAATCTGATATAAAACCTCCAGTCACTGGACCCAGCCCAGTTTGGTTTTATCAAGGACAGGTCATGACTTCTCAACTTGGTGGACTTATTTGAGAAGGTCACCAAAGCAATGGATGATGGCAAAATGATTCACACTGCATATCATACCTGCCAAGGTATTTGACACAATCCCCCACTCGGGCATTGTTGACAAACTTAAGAGTTTAGATACAAACCCTTATGTCATCCAGTGAATAGCCAATTGGATCACAAACAGGACCCAGAAACTTAGACTTTGGCTGTCCACCTCTACAAAGAGGCCAGTAACAAGCAAATTCCCTCAGGGATTAGTCCTGGGACTGCTCCTTTTTGGCACTTAATTCTCTGAAGTCAAGACCAACATCACTGGCCTCTGGCTGACTAAATTTGCAGCTGATTACAAATTAGGAGCTGTCATTGAATTGCCCACTAACACAAATGTTCTCCAGGAAGGTCTGAGACAGACAAACAGCTAGTGTCAGAGCTATGGACTAAAACTAAATGCCAAGAAATGCATAATAGTATCCTTCTGGAAGTCATTCACCCCTGGTAGCTATCATATGGACAACACACCCCTAAGAGTTGACTCAGTAGTTAGGGACTTAGGGACACACATAGACAGTAACCTAGCCTTTGACCATCACAGGCCTACAGTAGTGAGGAAATCATTCTATGATGTGCAACTTATAAACAAATGCATGGCATCTATGTCCAAGGAAGTCATTGTTCCATTGTATTTGGCATTCATCAGACCTATCATTGAGTATAATGCCCCCTTTGGTATGTACCTAACCAGTCATATCCAACAACTGGAACATCCACAAAGTTTCCTCACTAAAAGAATACAGAGCATAACATGCCCTATGCAAACCACCTCAAGGCCTATCCCTGCATTCTGTCTCCTACAGGCTTTCGAGGGGAGATCTATGCCTGGCATACAAGGCATTGCAGACCCCAATCTGATGGTCCTCCTACATATCCACAAAACAAACAGTACCAGAATTACCCATTCTAAAGACTTAAAAGTTGCCTGTGATATAAATAGGACCTGCTGGAGAGACATGTATTGATCCCAAAGACTACCCCTTCTCTGGAACAGGCTTCCTATCTGTCACTCATCCTTCTCTAACATAGATGACAAGTAGGCGGGGTATTTAGTTTAGATGCTCTAATACATAGAAACACATCAGGATGGATAAAGGCATAATAAAGTATAAACAAACTGGTTAACAGACAGACCTTACAAACATACATGCTTACATCTCAACAGCTTACTACAAAATGTCAGTCAGGCTCGCACGTGCTCAGTATTTATACACTTGTGCAAGACCTTAGATAGCTTCTTAAAGGTACATACATGCACATTGATCTGCATCCTCCCTCTTAAAAAGATTGCCCTTAGTAAAAACAACATTGGAGTTAGACGTGCATTATTATAGACATTAGAAAAAAATACAGTGTTCATGTCCAAGTTACCTTGTATCTATCACATGGTCTGGAGATATGACCAAGTCTGGTAACATAACAATTTGGACTGGATTTAGCAACAGAGACAGTTTTCGGTGAACAACTCATATCTGGAATATCTGGATTTGTCACAGGAATGGGAATATTCTCTGGAACTGGAACACTGGACAACTCAGTCTCAGATAAAGACTCTTTCTCACAGGCTATGTGCTGTGGCATAGGCTTGTACACCAGTATCAAATGTTTCCACTTCCGCTTAAACTCTGCTCCTGGTGATTCTACAATGTATGATCTCAGCTTTGGGCAAATATTCTTCATGATTCCAATCCAATCACAGCCTTTGGACATTTGCATCCTTACCACTTATCCTTCTCATAATGGATTGAGCGGTTTGCTGGTCTTATCGTAGTAGGACTTCTAGGTTAAATGCTTCTTCAACAGATTGGTTTTCACTGACCTGTTGTTCTTGACACATGGAACCTTTGACACATGGAACCAATAATTGACTACTGATTGGTAATGTGGTTCTGGTTTGTCTTGACAGAAGTCTTTGGGCAGGTGAACCAATATGTTTATCATGAGGAATGTTTCTGAGATTCAAGAGATTCAAGAGATTCAGGAAAACATCACTCAAAACTATTGTCTCGTTTTGACTTCTCTAGTCACTGTTTTCCACTTTGAACTGCATGTACTGCCAAACTACTTGACTGTGGATGCCAAACCATTTGACTGCAGATACTCTGAGCTACTCATGACATGAGTAAATTCCCATTCTTTGGCAAATGTTTTGAACTGTTGGCTTGTAAACTGTGTGCCATTGTCAGAAATAATTTCTACCACGGACACTTCATCTTACTAATGACAGTACTGGATGATAGGTTAGGAAGCAGGTCAATCTTGAACCAATTGGAGTAAGAGTCTACTAACACCAAATAATGTTGACCGTTCTATTCAAAAATTATGGTGGCTACTGTTGACCAAGGTGGTTCAGGAATCTGGTTTAGCTTAAGTGGTTCCTTTTGTTGATGTGGCTTAGTACTGTTGCAAACAGAATAAGATGAAAGTACTCTCTCAATGTCTTGTGACACAGAAGACCAAAATACTAGTTCTCTCGCCCTTCTTTTAGTAGAGTTGTTTCCTGCATGACCATGATGCAAGATAGTAATGTACTTTTGTTGCAAGGACTTTGAAACAATTACTTTTGGACCTTTCATAATTATACCATTGTCAGACAAAATCTCATCTCTGTATGGAAAATAAGGTTGCACTTCTTGAGGTAAACTAGACTGCTTTGACGGCCATCCTTAACTGATAAATTGGTTGAGCCTCTGCAAAACTGGATCTGTGGCTGTGTGATCTCTCAGCACATCAAGATGTGTGGAAGAAAAATTTCTCACTTCCATAACTTCAAAATCAAGGTTCTCATTCTCATGCTGTTCAATGCTTTTAAGCGTTTATATCACATTATCGAAAGATGAAAATAGCGAACGCTATTTCATCAGCCCCAAAACACCTAAACATGAAAATATCGAACATTCAGAACAGAAAATTTTTCCCATGGAAAAAATTTGCTGCTCCGAAACACATACACACAACACAAGCACATCAAACAAACAGCAACCACACACATACACTTAAATTCCTCTATCTAATGCTACACTAAACTAAACATACACTACTATCTACCCACTTACCTTAACCCAAACCTTAACCCTAAGGTCCGTCACTATCACACAATCACCTAACCCGCACCCTAACCCTAACTCACTTAAACCTCCCCTAACCCAAAAGTCTGTCACTATCACACACACGCCTAACCCGCGCCCTAACCCTAACTCACTTAACCCGCCCCTAACCCTAATGTACAAACAATCGCACACTTACTTAAACCCAATCCGTAACTTAAAACCACAGCACTAAGAATAGCGAAGCCACAGAAATGACCAACCAAATTCTTTCCCGAGGAAAGAATTTGCTGTTCTGCAGCTTCGCTATTCTTAGCGTTCACTGAATAGTGTTCAATATCAGAACAATCGAAGTTTTAATACTTCGATGTTCTGATATAGACCCGCTGTTTCTGGGTGATCTGGATAATGTGTCAGCAAGATAAAGAAGTTTGCCTTTCTTGTAGAGTAGAGTGAAATTATACTTTTGCAGTCACAACTTCATACATTCCAATCTGGCTGGAGCTGAATGCATAGGCTTTCTCAGGATAGTGACTAGAGGTTGGTAGTCTGTTTTGATCTGGATAGGTCTACCATAAACATAATTATGGAACTTTGAACATGCAAACACAATTGCCAAAAGCTCTTTTACGATCTGAGCATACTGCATTTCAGTTTGGGTAAGAGTTCTCAATGCAGAGGCAACCGGTTGACCCTCTTGAAGAATCCATGCACCTAGACTAAATTTCAAAGCATCACATGAAAGAGTAACTGGTTTGTGAACATCATAGTATCTGAGTGTTGGTGGACTAGCAATTCTCTGTTTCAGGACATCAAATGCACTTTGATGCTGCTCTAAACAAGACCAGGATACATCTTTACATGTCAGCTCTCTAAGCGGTCCTGAAAGTTGGCTCAAGTCTGGAATGAACTTACCTAGGTAATTAACCATGCCAGGAAAATGTTGCAGGGCTTGAACATTGTCTAGAGCTGACATCTTAAGAATAGCTGTTTACTTAGAAGGATCTGGTCGTAGGCCTGAACTGATAAATAAATGACCAACATAATTTACTTCTTGTAGCCTGAATTTGCATTTCTGTGAACTGAGTTTAAGATTCACTTGAAATGCTCTTTCCAGAAGTTTTCTGAGGTTTCTATTATGCTCAGCTTCACCATTGCCTCCTACAATATGTTGTCTACTATAGTAGCATAAGGATACCCAGAAAAAATTTGCTCCATTGCATGCTGAAAGACTTCACTTGCAGATTTTATCCCAAATGGCATTTTCAAAAATCTGTACCTGCCAAACAGAGTACTGAATGTAGTGAGTAATGAGGATTTCTTGTCAAGCTGAATTTGCCAAAATGAATTCTTTGCATCTAAGACAGAAAAAGCAGTGGCATTTGGCATCAGAGCTGCGACTTCTTCGACTGTGCGCATTGGATGATGAGGTATTTTTACTGTTTTGTTCAAATATCATGCATCAATACATATTCTGATGTCTTCTGAGCTTTTCTTATGCGTTACTACCATGGAAGATACTCATTCAGTCAAAGATGATGAACCTGCTGGACAAATCACACCTTATTGCACCATTTTATTTAGCTTGGCTTTGACTCTTGTCCTACATGGCTATTGGAACTTTTCGAGCTGGCCTGATAACTGGACTGACATCTGGATCTAACTTCATGGAGTACACAACTGGAAGCTTCCTTAGTTTGTCTTTGAAAAGATCAGCTTAGGTAGAAAAAATATAACAGGTGAAATTAGAGTAGTGGTCTTTAAGCTAACTTGATGGACTTCTTTATTAAATGAAAGCAGTCCCATTTTCAAACTGTCTGTGAGCCAATAATGACTGAATGTGCCTTTTGACCACATAAAATACAAATCATAACATCTCCCAGCAGAGTAACATGAAAGCAATGCTGAGCCTTCAGTCTGAATTTCTTCACCTCCATAAGCAACAAGCTTCACACCCTTTGCCAAATCAAGCTTTTCACCATGACACACTCTAGCAAATGTTTCTGCTGACATAACATTGCACTTGGAACCTCTGTCAACTTTGAGTTCTATGGGTTTGCCATTTATCTGAATAGTACAAAATACTTATTCTTTGCCCATAAATCTACTGCATAAACTATTTCATGAAGCACAGACACACCATCAACATAAAGAGCAGGGTTGCAGCTTTCTAATTGATTAACTTGTTTCTTGAAATGTTCCCTTTTAATAAAAGAATGTGGGCCTTTTGATTTATACAACCTCTTGAAATCATTCCATTTATTGCATTTGTGGCATTGCTGATTAAAAGCTAAACATTTTTCCCATTTAGATTCATGATTTCCCCCACAGTTGAGACAGTTGGTAATGAAACTGGGTGGGAGACCCATGCTTTGAGTTTGCTGACTCACTCTTATGCATCACTGAAACTGTACAAACTGTGGAATTTGCTGGAAAACTCTAGGGTTTACCGATGAATGCTGCAGGGGCTACTGTTGCTGCCATACGCCTTGGGCCTATTTCTTTTAACCACATGCTGCATACTATGAACATGAGCTCTAGAAGTTACTGGAAGCATGCATCTCTCATTTGTAAGCATATCTGTGTGCTTTTCTGCTCATATATCTGTAAATTCTCAATGGTGTTATTCAGAGTTAAATCACTGTCACAAAGCAAGGTCTTCCTCACAGCATCATCTTTAATACCACACACAAGTCTGTCTTTTATCAACTCATCCCTTAAATCACCAAATCTGCACATTTTAGCCTTATTCCTCAAATCAGTTATATATACTGTAAACTTTCACCAGGCTTTTGATCCCTTCAATAAAATAAGTGCCTTTCCATTGTAACGTTTGTCTGGGGGGGGGGGGGTTACACATTTCTCTAAATTTACATTTTAAGCACTCAGGGTCCTCCCTTGATGGTTTTCCCCCTCTCCTGCAAAGATAGCAGGTGCATACACAAATAAACATTCCCTTTCAGTGGCTTCTGATGCAGCTAAACTAAGCAGAATAAAGTGTATGGTCATCTTTATCAGAAAATGCAGCCTGTATGAAAATGTTGTATTCTTGCTCAAACACTCTCCAGTTCTCTGCAATATTATTGTCAAACACAATTGCAGTGGCTTTAAGAAATCCGTCTGCCATGTTCACAAAGTATGCACAAACACATTGAAAATATGGAAACCAAGAAAGCCAAATGTAAACTGAAGAAATAAAAATTGAAGCACCAGTCACCACACTTCAGTAATAACCAAACAATCCTTTATTTCCGTTGTTCACACACTAGAATAGTACTGAAAAGTACTAAAATCGAAGACAGGCAAAAAAGTAAACTTTTAAAATGATGTTAAGCGCTTTTCATCCGGATTATATCCAGACTTCTTCAGACAAACCAAAACATCAAAGTAACAGTTTAAATACCCTCCTTGTGTAGTGTTGACCTATTAGATCTTTTTTAGTCAACCACTACAAGTTTAAAGGTGTATTACATAGCCGCTCATTTGAGTGTAACCTAATACTCATGTTGACTTTATTCAATTGTAAAATAAGTAATAGTATTAAAATTAGTGTCGGCTGTAAGCCCCTTCCTATTACACTATGTGCTTTGTTTAATACTATAATCTACTTTTATTTTATACTGTTAACGTTACAGTTAGGTCATGTGTTCTGTTAAATAGACCTACATGAATACAGTTAATATTTTAATGTGATCGGTGCACCCGATCATCATAGAATGTACATCTACAAAAAGTTATTGACTCGGCAACCAATCTCCTCTAGTGACTAAAGTCAGATGTCAAGTTTAAATAATTACATAACAAAAAAACCCTTATGTTTTAAATACCTTAATTACTCAGTAGTATACAAGTACAACATACCACAATGTACCATTATTGCAAGTCTCTACCATGTTTTCACTACTTACATACAATAGTAGACAATATTAAAAACTATACTATCAATTCTTAAAAATTATTAAACAATATATATAAACTTAGTAACAATTATAAAAATAAACATTCTTTAAAATTTTATGGAAAATTCTTTATCCGTTTTTTTATATAAAACCATGTTTCTAATAAGTTATACAAAGTGTTTTAAAAACCTATGTCCATAAAAGGTGGTTTATAATAGTGTTTATATCTATCTCAACGTCTATAAAAAGTATTTTTGTTTGTATGTATGGGTCTGGTACTTTACTTCTCCATGAAAAATGAACCTAGGGAGCAGTTCTAAAAGTAACCAGTTTCACCTAAATAGACTCTTGAGTTTCAGTATAGATGAAATAGAGTATGTTTTGTTGAGTCCTGGCTCACTACAAGCATCTAAACATAGTTGCCAGTTTAGTTTACTTCTCTCCAATAACAATTTAATCAAACTGTCATCTATATTTTTATTGTTAATTTCTTGTATTATATGGGAAATAACTTTAAACTTAAAACTGTGGTTGGTGTTAAGGTCACAATGTCTAGCTAGGGCGTTGTCTGATTTTTTCTTTTTAATGGCATATGTGTGTTCATAAATCCTATCCACAAAAGAAAGAAAACGCTGTAATCACAATAAACTCCAAAAACAGCAACCAGACCAAGGATCCACCACCACTCGAAAGTAACACAGCTTACAATGAGGCACCTCAATAAGCGAAACACAGGTTTATTAACGCCACAATAAGTTGCAAAATCACGTTTTCATCGATAAAACGACTTCTTCAGATAAAACCATGCAAGATACAGCTCCTTAAATACACACTTGATTGGCAATTAATATTGAAATAAGTTAATCAAACAATCAAGTAATAAAAGCTCTGTACTACATTTTTAAAACAACAGCAAAATTAAATGTAATAAATAAAACTAAAAGAGTGTAGTGTAAAATGAATATTTCCTGAGTAAAATAAAATATTGAATGAAAGTTCTGTTATACAACACCTAAACAGTTGTAAAAATAAGTATACACATATGTTAATTCATACAACAACTAAATACCAACTAAATAAATTGTAAACTATATATATAATATGGTGTATAAATATCATATATTTATAATTCTAAAAAAATGTTTTTGTTTTAAAAAATAGTTATATGTGTGCAAAACATGATTGTGAATTATATGCGCCCTGCCTTGAGTTTAAGGTAGGAAACAATAGAAATAGAGTCATTAAGACCCGGAAATTTATTAGATTCAAGAAATATCTGCCAAAAAGTCTCTTTATGGGCAAGTTTGGCTTCCCAAGGTCCACCCCTGATATCCCTAGGGACGGATTCCAAAACAAAAAACAAAAACCTAGCTCCCTCACACTGAAGTGAGTGCCTGTATAATGCATTTTTGCTATTAAATTTAGTTATGTCGTATTGATGTTCATATATACGACGCTTTAACTGTCTTTCGGTTTTGCCGATGTAAAAGGCCTGACAGGACTGGCAGACAGCCAAATAAACTACCCCAATAGAGAGACAATTAGAATATTCTAGGGCTTTTATATCTCTATTTCTACTCTCTAGATATACATGGTCATCATGAATTATATATTTACATAGGGTGCAACGACCACATTTATAGGTCCCTTTTCTTTGTCGATGAGACTGTACTAGTTGGTCGTTTTGTTCCAACACCTGCTTGATGTTAAACCCTCTCCTAAAAACTGTTTTCAAGTTTTTACCCTTGAGGTGACTCAAATTCGTGAGATCCTGAAATGATCGCCATTCCTTCTCTATAATTTTCCTAATGTGTCCCACGTTAGCACTGTAATCCGTTATGAAAGCAAAATTACTGGAAAATGTACCTACAGCATCCCCATGGAGTTGACCATTAACTTCACCAATACCCCTACCTAAAATAGGACCAAATCTAGTAGATCGGGCCACCTCCACTTCCTCCCTAACTGATTGAATCATGCCAATAGGGTACCCCCTATCCAAAAACAAAGATGTTAATTTGTCACACTCGTAACCAAATTGTTGGTCATCCGAGGTCATACGGGACACCCTCACATATTGTCCTTTCAAAATTCCTCTTTTTTGGAATCTAGGGTGTGAACTTTGATAGTGAATGTAACTATTGGAAAATGTCGGCTTCCTGTATATACAAGACTTAAACCCATCACCATCCTTAGTGAGGGTCACATCCAAATAGTTAACACTGTGATTTGATGTTTGATGGGTAAATTTCAAAAATGCAGTTGAGCTGTTGATATAGGCAATAAAATAGTCTGTACGATGAACAGGCCGAACCCAAAAAATACATATATCATCCAGGAACCTACAATAGTAATTCCAGTAAATAGAAAATTCACTGTTGAAAACAAATTTCTTCTCCCATATGGACAATATAATATCAGCATATATGGGAGCACAATTGGCTCCCATAGAAACACCCGAGCTCTGTTGGAAATATTCTCCAGAAAAAAAGAGAAAGTTGTTGTGCAACACTAAACCCAGTAGTTCAACAACCATGTGGACATCATTACAAGTAACTCCTGGGCATGCCCATAGAGCCTCCTCCATCCATGATAACCCAATGTCTGATGGAATAACTGAAAAAAGATCTACCACGTCTATAGTAAGGAATGTAACTTCAGATTTAAAGAGGTCCGTGGTCACATTGCAAAGGAAGGCCCATGAGTCCTTGAGAATGTAATCATGTCTCCCCCATAATTGCTTAAGTTTCCAGTCCAAAAATTTTGAAATATTATGTGTTTTAGACCCTTGTGCCGCCACAATGGGTCTCAAGGGTGGGTCTAAAAGATTTTTATGAATCTTAGGCACACCAAACATCGTGGGTACTCTAGGATCAGTATTGTCGAGGTATGAAAAAATATCCATTTCAATGACCTCCTGCTCTAGCAGATCTTTAATAGCCAAATCAATCTTTTTATAAGATAGGTGAATCTCATTAATGGAAGCCGATGTATATTTGGTGTGATCATGTAAAAGACTGTACATTTTTGCTTCATACAAATTCTGATCCATCAATACCGTCCCCCCACCCTTGTCTGGTTCCATAACTCTAAGAGAAAAATTGTGACTTAATTCCTGTAGTAAAGAAGTCTCTTCTTGACTCAAGTTGGCTGTATACTTAGCCTTGCTAAGTTCCTTTCTAAGTTGCTGCTCAATCCTAAATTCTAGATTCTTAAATTGGGGATTTAAGGGAGGATTAAATGTACTGGACTTCCTCAAATGTAAACTGGCAGCCCCAGAAGTCTCCCCAAACAAATTCTCTAGATTTAGTTTACGTATAAGCAACTTCAAGTCAAGAATTGTGTGAACTATACTACTACATCTACTGGGAACAAATTTCAATCCTTTCATAAAAAGCGTAAAGCAATTGTCAGTAACAGGAAAAACACTGTAGTTGTATATACGGTAGTCATCTTTGGAATACATGAAATAATCACCTATTTTGGTTTCTTTGATGTTACCATGGACTACTAATCCTGTTTCCTGTTCTTTCTCCATCCCCGGGGATGCCCCCCTCTCCCCTGATGCTGGGGAGATTGCACCAAGGAAGGGTGGGTCCCTGCTCGTTGGTACCCCTGTTGGCGAATCCGTTCTGACCTTCGGGGTAAAAAATCATCATCGTTCACCTCAATCTGTTGCTGATTTTCAACAAAAACCTCCGTGTCATGCCCCTCCTGAATAGGGGGCTCAAAGTCATCCCTGTATGCGTTGTGCACTGCAGGGTTAACAAATGTATTAGGTCTATAAAAGGGTGGGTTTGGGTATTGCCTACCCTCCTGATACTCTTTGATATCCCTACTAAGCTTCTTATATTTATGATTTAAAACAGTGACACAATGCTGGTCTACCTCTTTTCTAATATCATAATATCTATGCTTTTCGACTTCTATATTAAACATTAAATCCGTAGTTACACTTTCGTTAAACTTAAAAATATCAGCTTGCAAGCAACTTAATTCTTTGTCATTTTTCTTGATAATAGCCTTGACAATCCCAAGCCCGCATTGGTCAAATGCTTTGATCAAGTCCATGTGAAAATCACTGCCAGGAGTAACCTGGTTGGGGTATTTATGTACCCGTAAGCCCTTCGAGACTATGCTCTTTTTAAGACATTCTGTTAAATAAATATTGTCCAGCTCTAATGTTTTATACCTGAACAGGGCATTCTCTAATGAATGTAAAGACTCCTTAAATGTACAAGTGTCCTCAGTTGTACGAGCTCTTTGCTCACTAAAACAAAAGTTGGGTTTAGAATTAACCCAGTCCTGAAACGAAGACACCGGTGTTCCAGCCCTTCCCTGTTCATTATTGCTTATTGAGGTGCCTCATTGTGAGCTGTGTTACTTTCGAGTGGTGTGGATCCTTGGTCTGGTTGCTGTTTTTGGAGTTCATAAATCCTATCCCTTAGTCGACGGTCGGTTTTACCGACATAAAATGCTGGACATTGTTGACATTGGACTAAGTACACAACTGATCTGGTGTTACAATTATATATGTCTCTAATATAAAAGTTCTCCTTTCTAATGACAAAACATTTTTCACTATCTATCTACAGTATCTACAAGTGCCACATTTGTGGGTGCCCGCATTGATCTTGTTTGGTTTATAAGGTGTTTCTAATAAGTTTTTCAAATTAAAACCACGTCTAAAGGTAATAATGGGAAATTCCCCTATTTTGTTAAACAAATCAGTCAAGTCAATTGACAAATAGTACCAGTATTTCCTAACTGTTTTTTGAATGTCTAAAGCTACTGGACTGTATGGTAAAATAAAGGAAAGGGAAAAACTTTTACTGATGTTTGTAGTTTGATCAACAACTACTGAAATTTCCCTCACTTCTTGTACTGTGTGTACTTCTTCAATAACTATGTTGTTTGTTAATGTCATGGTGTGATTGTCCAAAATTGGTTTGTACACTCCTGTACTTCTTTTTATCTTTGCTACATGGAAAATATTTGATAAAAACCGATTGGGGTACCCGCTATGTGTAAACATTTCATGTAACAACCTGCATTCTTTATTAAAATCCTCTTCCGTGCTTGTCATTCTAGCTGCACATACCAGTTGCCCCTTTACAACTGATTTTTTCTGGTGTAGGGGATGCGAACTGGAAAAGTGCAGAAATGAGTTCGAGTAAGAACTTTTCCTATAAATTTTTGCAATGTATCTGCCTACCTGTCGGTTTTTACACAGTTCTACATCTAAGAAGTGGATCTTATGTTCTTGATAGTTTTTGGTAAACTTCAAGAAAACCCCTGTTGTATGGAAAAATTCCACTAAGCTGTCAGCTGTAGACCTGTCCTTGTTAATTATAATAAAAATATTGTCAAGGAACCTTGTGTAAAAAGCTATTCTATCCTTCCATTGACTTGTAAATACAAAATGAGTTTCCCAATATGCCATCACTAAATTGGAGAAGCTTGCCCCACATGGGGACCCCATAGCTACTCCAATTTTTTGAAGGAACAGTCTGTTGATGAAATGTAGTTGTTTTTCAATATAATGCCTAACAGTTGTTCTATTAGTCTAATGTCGTTGGCATTTGCTCCTTTGTACTTCATGAATTCAGTAACCCATTCTATACCTAAATCTTGAGGTATGGAAGAGTATAAGTCACATACATTAACTGTAAGAAAAATAAATTTTTCCTTAACTGCCAATGTATTTATTTGTTCCAAAAAGGACCAAGAGTCTTTAGAAATCTGTTTCTCTTTGCTTACATATCTCTTAAGTATCAAGTCCACAACTTTTGCACAAGGATATGTGATGGACTGTCTTGCGTCCACTAGTGCTCTTAACGGTGGATCAATAAGTCCTTTGTGGATTGTAGGTATACCAAATACTTGTGGCAATTTAGGAGATAACATGGTTAGGTAGTGGCTTAAGTGTACATCTATTAACCCATCAATAAAGAGGTCACTTATAAACATTCTAATTCTATTGTATGCTGTGTTTAGTTGGTTTACACTAACTTCCTCATAGGTTTCCTTTTCTAAAACTGAAACCATTTTCCTGTTGTAGTGTTCTATGTACATGACTTCTAACCCTCCTCCCTTGTCTGGTTTCATGAACCTAATAGGAAGGCTCCAAAAAGATGTTAACAATTGTTGTTCCTCTTTAGTAATGTTTTCATGTTTTACGTATTTCTTATTGTTTAGTACAATTTGCCTGAACTCATTTTCACATAAATACTCGAACATACTGATAGTAGGGTTACATGGTGGGTTGAAGGTACTGGCAACTCTAAGTTCATTAGTACTGTATGAGGAATTCCCCATCAGTACAGTCAGGTTCAACTTACGTATAAACAATTTAAAATCAATTAATAATTCCGCAAGGTTACACTTATTTGTTGGAACAAAGGTTAGGCCTTTTGAAAACAACTCGATTAGCAACTTAATGTGACATTCAGTATAATTATAGATCTTAAAGTCACCTTCAGTATTGAGTACCACATTACATAGTGGAAACTCAGTTGGTTTTACTACAGTTATTAAGTCTTCTTGTTGCTGCGGGTATTGTATGTTCTTGGGGGGAAAGTATAAATTGGAGTTCCAATTGTTCCCCCTCCCCCCTCTGTAGTTTTTTTTTTGTTGTTGTTGTTGGTGCTGTTGTTGTTGCCAATGGTTCTGGATATGGTGTTGACTAGGGGTTGGGCCTTGATGAATATGGCCTCTATTAGTCTCTATATTCTGTGTGTCAGTGAAGTCAATACCAGCACTGATGTACTCCTCACTGTTGTTCCCATTCTCAACATAATTTGGATCAAAACCTACGTTGGGGGTTGTTTGTTGGTCAAGTCTAAAATGATGACCTTGTGCAGATGGTTGTTCCCCTCTGTTCCAAGTTGCAATATTTTGTAAACTTGGAGGTTTTTGGTATGCAGTACCTTCCATATAGGCTTTTACATCTCTTTGTAGTTTCTTAATTTTGACATTTTTTAATTTGTCAAGTTGTTGAGCTATACTTGTAAAGGTGCGATTGTAATCATATTGGTATCGGTTAAAAGCCATGTCCGCCTTAATTTCTTTTTCCAACGTTACTGTTTCTGAGGCCATCTTATTGACCATTATTTGATAGTGTTTAGAAATACATTTTAAAAGGTCCAACCCTTGGTTATTAAAAAGTTCAACTAACTCCTTGTGGAAATCGGACCCTTCAATCAGGCCCGTAGGGTACGAACAATATCTGAGCCCCTTTGGTACTATTTTTTCTTTTATACATTTGTTAAAGTAGTTTAGCTCTAGTTGTAATTTAATTTTCAACAGCTTATTGTCGAATAATTTTAGCTTTTCAATTATAGTACTGTTCTCATAATTTAGTGAAACAATATTGCTACTTGTCTGTAAGTTTTCCAGGTTTAGTTCATCGCTCAACCAATTAGTGATGTCTTGTGGACCAGTTAAACCTAGTATTGTGCTCCCTTCATTAGCAACTAATGTCGAGTTGCTATTCATCCTGCTAGGTTCATTAATTGTAGTTCTTTCCTGTCAGTTGCTAGCAAACTGCTGATTGAGACCTGTGGTTTGCGTTTGTTGAATACCAGACACTGCTGATGTTCCTTCCGCTCCAGAGAAGTTGGAATTAAGTCTGCTTACTGAGTCAACTCTTTCTGTAAGGCATTCCAAATGCTCATTCATTAATTCCAATAATTGGGTCAAGTTGCCTTTGTCCGCCTCGTCACTATGGACGGAAGTGTCCATTGTTGCAGTGTGGTCGTCAGTGCTTCCAGACAACCACAAACAGAAACAAAGAAAGCCAAATGTAAACTGAAGAGATAAAAATTGAAGCACCAGTCACCACACTGCAGTAATAACCAAACAATCCTTTATTTCCATTGTTCACGCACTAGAATAGTACTGAAACGTACTAAAATCGAAGACAGGCAGAAAAGTAAACTTTTAAAATGATGTTAAGCACTTTTCGTCTGGATTATATCCAGACTTCTTCAGACAAACCAAAACATCAAAGTAACAGTTTAAATACCCTCCTTGTGTAGTGTTGACCTATCAGATCTTTTTTAGTCAACCACTACAAGTTTAAAGGTGTATTACATAGCCGCTCATTTGAGCGTAACCTAATACTCATGTTGTCTTTATTCTATTGTAAAATAAGTTGTTGTTGTTGTGTCTTTCGGCTTTTCCCGGTTAGGGGTCGCCACAGCGGAACTTCGGTCCGCTAATAATTGGCAGTAGATTTTTACGTGCCAAGTTGCCGGCCCTGACGCACAACCTTCAACGAAGGTACGCCCATTCACGCATGTATCCACACAGAAGACACTCTAGCTGAGAATCGAACAGGACAACGTCTTACTGTGAGGCAACAACGCTACCGCAGCACCACCACTAATAGTACTAAAATTAGTGTCGGCTGTAAGCCCCTTCTTATTACACTAATTGCTTTGTTTAATACTATAATCTACTTTTATTTTATACTGTTAACGTTACAGTTAGGTCATGTGTTCTGTTAAATAGACCTACATGAATACAGTTAATATTTTAATGTGATTGGTGCACCCGATCATCGTAGAATGTACATCTACAAAAAGTTATTGACTCGGCAACCAATCTCCTCTAGTGACTAAAGTCAGATGTCAAGTTTAAATAATTACATAACAAAAAACCCTTATGTTTTAAATAACTTAATTACTCAGTAGTATACAAGTACAACATACCACAATGTACCATTATTACAAGTCTTTACTGTGTTTTCAAATGTCTTCGATTTTAGTACTTTTCAGTACTATTCTAGTATGTGAACAACAGAAATAAAGGATCGTTTGGTTATTACTGCAGTGTGGTGACTGGTGCTTCAATTTTTATTTCTACACTGAAAATACGGCCCTTGTAATTATGTACGAACAAACTGATCTGTGAGCTTGCAATAACATTCAAATGCACAATAAACTCTTCGAAATACTGTAGTTTGCGAAATCTGCTCTGAAATGGCTGTATTTTGTGAAATAACTTTACTGTTATACTGCACAAACAAGCAAACACTTTCTACACTTCTGATATCTCGGATATCTTTAATCAATACGGAAAATACATGCTTATCAAAAAAATGCAGTAGTTTCTTTTTATTGTATTCGTTTTATGCAATTTGGACTTTATTTCAAACATTTTCCATAGTAATTTGAATATTTTTATCAATATCATACATATCAGTTTATTCGAATGCTGTTTACAGCATTCTGTATGCCCTGTTTCATATTTTGCTAAAAAAATAGTTGAGCAAGTTTTAATACCTGAAATTAATTTCTAACATGTTTTGCGAGTTATACGGGCAGTAGGGATGATTCACTCCTGTATATTCCTACAATCTTAACTGAGTGCTCACTGCCTCTTGGTCTCGAAGTTGAAGAATCTGGATCCCATTCTGACAACATGTCGCTTTTTCCTTTCTAAGATAGATGACAAGCAAGCAGAGTATTTAGTTTATATGCTTTAAAACACAGAAATACATCGGGATGGATAACAGCAGCATAAAATATAAACAAACTGGTTAACAGACAGACCTTACAAACATACATGCTTACATCTCAACAGCTTACTACAAAATGACAGTCAGGCTCTCATGTACTCAGTATTTATACACTTGTGCAAGCCCTTAGATCGCTTCTTAAAGGTACATACACACATTGCTCTACGCTATCAATGTGAAGGAGTGCTCCTTCCTAACCCATTTCAAGTGTAACTTGGACATTTGGATGGAGAACAGGAAATTCATCCCTGGTTTGGCACCTGTGTCTCTAATGAACACAGGTAACGTGAATAGTAAAATACTTCATCTCCCAAGCCCCTGCTTACACTTATCAAAGGTATTAGAACTTGTCAGAGATTTGGGATGCATGGCTAGGCTTAAAAAGGCCCTTGTGGTCGTTAGCCTAGTAAATACCTATGAGCAAACCTAGAGTCATATTGACCCTTAAGTCTACTTTCATGTTGTGGAAAAGTAATGGAGAAGGTGATATTGGATAACTTTTGTCAGAACTGGAAAGGTTGGCACTTGAAACCACGTCAGCATACATATGTTGAAAATAGATCTAGTACCGCCTGTAACATGATGTTCTATAGCAATATAATAGCAGCTATGAATGAAAGATTGTGCTGTGATGTAATTTGTGTGTGTGTGTGTGTGTGTGTGTGTGTGTGTATATATATATATATATATATTTTTTTTTTTTTTTTTTTTTTTTACTTCAGCATTTGACAGGGTCATACACAAAACACTGATCAATAAATTACAGCAACTAGGTATTGATTTACTCTTGATAATACAGGATAGTTGCATGGCTTACAAAAAGGCAATGGCAAGTATCATATAGCAACTGGACATGTGAAATTCTTGGTTACACTCAGGGTGTCCCACAGGGCTCTGTCCTAGGAACATACATGTTAAGATTATATCTTTCAGACCTATCTTTTTGACCTGAAGTGTTCTACAGTCTGCATATAGATGACCTGAAATTGAGTAAACTGATTATAGGTGTTACAGATAGGGCACGTATGGAAAAGAACTTGACTAAATTGAATATATGGGCAGAGGAGAATAGTATGCTGATAAATACATCAAAAACTAAGCATATGAGATTTGGGAGACATAAATTGAAAGGGGAATATTTAATACAGCACACAATGATTGAAACTGTATATTCATTTAATGACCTGGGTATATGGGTAGATCCAGTTTTGAGTTTTTCTGATCATATCAACCAATCAGTTAATGATAGTTACAGAACTATAAGTTGTATAAAAATATTTATAAAGTCTAGGAAATCAGAGATGGGGAAGTTATTTGTTGTTAAATTACATTAGACCCAAACATGGGTATGGAATAACAATGTGGAATCCTTACAAGAGAACAAGCATGAATAAACTGGAAAGAGTACAGCGGGAATCTACCAAGAGCATCCATGGATGTGAAAATATAAGTTATTATGAAAGATTAAAATATCTGAACTTGTACAGAGTCCCTTATAGATATTTAAGAGGAGATCTTTCTCAGGAGATCTACTTTGGAAGCTCAAAGTTTCAAAACTTTGAATTTCAAAAGGCCAAGATTATAATATCAAAATTTTGAAACTTCAAAAACATAACAAAAAAAAAATTCTTTCACATTTTTGTACATCCCCTTCTAAATAAATATGCCAACTCTGAGATTGCACTACAGTGAATAAAATGGTAAATTTCACATTTCGTGCTGTACAGCAATCTCCATTCATAATGTTCCAAGTTTCAAAACTTCAATGTTATGGACTAGGCCTTTTGAAGTTCGAAGTTTTGAAACTTCGAGCTTCTGAAGGGGACCTTATGCAGGTATATAGGGCAGTTAGAGACAACTATCTCTGGGACTGTTTGGGGTTATCAAAAAGTACTAGAGAATCATCAGACAATCTATGTAGAAGATTATATAGGAATCAAAAGTGTACTAATTGGTTCTCTAAGACAGCAGCGGATGCATGGAATAGACTACCAAATTACTTTGTTGTTGTTAAATTGTTTTGATATATACTGGCAGGCTAGAAGGTCATTAATGCCCATGCTTGAAATATTTGTATGTGTGTATGAAATATTTGTATGTATGTATGTATGCATGTATGTGTGCGAACACTGACTGACATGTGTAACCTACATGTGTACACATCCTGTCATTGAGTCATGCCAGAAGCAATGGATGGAAAAAATCTGCATCCTGGGTAAAGGTAAAAAGAGACAAGGCTTTCAAAGACGAGGTGTGACAGGGAGTTGTGCAGGACATCAATGTTGTAGACAGTCATAACAGGACACAGTTGCAACTAAGTGTCATCATTATGATACTGCATGCCAAGGTCAAGGCAAAAAAGGCACAAAAGATCACCAGGGATAGGTCCACCACAAAAGCTGAACCACTAGCATAGAAACAGCTCACAGAGGTGAAATAGTTCCTGGTGGTCCTGTCGGGCATTAGATTTTCATACGTGGCAATTGTTTGGATGTGGAACCAGGGCTGTAGAAAAGTGACCGTGTGCCTTAAGGGATGTATAACGTTACTGATAGCAGATACCTTTCCATGTTGTACACTGACTTGCATGTCAGATGGACTTACTCAGCACAATAGCACTACATATCTGTACCTCTGTGCCACAAAGTATGTATGCACATATCTACTATTCACAGAAATATCATGTACCAATATGTGCACTACAGGTTAGAGGGAGTGATGTTCCAGTGCTATCACATTTATGTGACCTTGGTGCTTTCACAGTCTCCACTATTTGATTGCCCAGTACAACAAGACCTGAGATCAGCAAGTCACGTAAGGCTGACAATGATGGTAATGTGCACATGGTTCCAACAGATGATATAGCAGCAGTATCCACAATGATAGTAATGTGCACATGGCTCCAACAGATGCTATAGCAGCAGTATCTCCAATGATGGTAATGTGGACATGGCTCCAACAAATGATATAGCAGCAGTATCCACAATGATAGTAATGTGCACATGGCTCCAACAGATGCTATAGCAGCAGTATCTCCAATGATGGTAATGTGCACATGGCTCCAACAAATGATATAGCAGCAGTATCTCCAATGATGGTAATGTGCACATGGCTCCAACAGATGCTATAGCAGCAGTATCTCCAATGATGGTAATGTGCACATGACTCCAAAAGATGATATAGCAGCAGTATCTCCAATGATGGTAATGTGCACGTGGCTCCAACAGATGCTATAGCAGCAGTATCTCCAATGATGGTAATGTGCACATGGCTCCAACAAATGATATAGCAGCAGTATCTCTAATGATGATAATGTGCACATGGCTCCAACAGATGCTATAGCAGCAGTATCTCCAATGATGGTAATGTGCACATGGCTCCAACAGATGCTATAGCAGCAGTATCTCCAATGATGGTAATGTGCACATGACTCCAACAGATGATATAGCAGCAGTATCCACAATGATAGTAATGTGCACATGGCTCCAACAGATGCTATAGCAGCAGTATCTCCAATGATGGTAATGTGCACATGGCTCCAACAAATGATATAGCAGCAGTATCTCCAATGATGGTAATGTGCACATGGCTCCAACAGATGATATAGCAGCAGTATCTCCAATGATGGTAATGTGCACATGGCTCCAACAGATGATATAGCAGCAGTATCCACAATGATAGTAATGTGCACATGGCTCCAACAGATGATATAGCAGCAGTATCCCAAATGCTAATATTGCAGGCTAAGCAAGTTATTGAAGCTGTGGGCATGATTCTGCTTACTTCTCTGTGCTCACAATGAATTTGTAACATCCATATGTCTCTGCAGCTGCATATCACTTCAGCCATGTGTCCCCAATGAAAAGTACTGCAGAGAAATGTTTCGCCACCTAGCAGCCTGATCTCATCCCCCAAGTATGAGGTGATAGTGAAGAGGTTGGAGGGACTTCCAGCATCAGCAGTGTTTAATACCAGATATTCTGTATGTTGTAGCCCCAACAATATTATACAAGAGTCACTATCACTGGTGGCTTCCACCAGCTGTACTGCCAACAGTCTGCAGGTACATACCATAGAAAAGAGGTGTGTTGGTGACTGTCATCACCATGCCTCCAGTTCCTTCCTTGGCATGGGTGCTACACTTAGTATCAGTTGGTAGCTGAGCAGTTCAATGATCCAGACACAGACAGTTGCATACATTGTGGTAGAAATGGTCATTGTGTTGCCTGGCTTGTTTAGGAATATGGAACAGCAGCATGGACTTCAAGATGGACTGCAGCATCTGCAGAGTGACCTGGTAGGTGATACTGGCTCCAGCATGGATGCAAGCAAGAAAAACACAGGACAGCTTACACAGATATTACATGCTATTTAGGAGACTTGTCTTCCTTGTCCACAGCATCACACAACTGAGCGTGGCTGTTTTTATGGTCAATCTGGATGATATTCCTCAGGTTCCACCACTGTCATGTCTCAACAAGCCACCTGCTCTGGTTCCTGTAGTTTTACACTGTTACTTTCCCTCTCCATGGTCATTATCCAGGTCAAGGACACTGTCCATTTACTGTCTCCCAACATGAGATAGTATGTCATGGGTCTCATACATTCCCCCTACACAGAATGCAATCTGCACTGCAAATCACATCAAGTCTTGAAGCTGCAGGGCCACAGGGTACACAATGCTTACTACATGGCAGCTCTTCTTCTGGAAGCTTAGACCTCTAATTCTCCCAATCACATACATTTCCCATGACCCTTGCCTATATGATAGCATTGCTGTCACCTTTCACTGTGCCTCTCCCCCCTGTTCACTGTCCAACTTCTGTTGGTAAAATAATGTCTGACCAGATAATACACTATAATACATATCTCTGGAATGATAATGCATGCATCAGTTTTATTCTGTGTTGTCTGTGTCATGGCCCATAGTTGTGAACCAAAGTAGGCCAGGTAGATGGCCTTGTTGGAAGTCACCCAACAAGAACATCTGATAGAGATTACTCATGTAGCAGATGTGGGAATCATGGGAACTGTCTGACTGGTCCATAAACACATTACATATAATAACTTGTGCATTGCACACTGCTTGGCAGTTGATAGAGTGGAGGTCCTTCTGGTTGATGTAAAAGACACCATATGGAGCTTTGGGACCTTGATGGTGATGTGTGTCTATTCCAATGACCCCAGGACCTCAGCAAAACAGGTTATATTGTACAATGCTCATACGGTATTGGTTCTATCCTCTACTGTCCATAGAAACCACATTTCCTCCGCCAAATAATACAACATCATGTCAAGAAACCGTTGTCTGAACAATTCCTGGTGTGTCCCTTGTTGGACATTCAAAGTCCTGTATAACAAGGATTGCCAGTTATACATAATGCTTCAAGTCCACTGGAAGAGACAGTCCATGCTCCCTGTTGATATCATCAGCAGTCAACAATGTGCTGGTCAGGACTAGACTTTGGTCAACTGGCGCCCTAGACAAAAGGTCTCCACAGCGCCCCTCCAACTCCACCCTATGCCTCCATCCTGTTCTACCTACACCATCCAGATTACTGGTAAAGTGCACCTGCTAGAGTTGCACCCTAGGCAGCTGCCTAGTTGGCCTATGCCTAAGGCCAGCTATGGTCCTGGTCATGGAAGTGATGGATACTTGCTTCTAAATGCTGCACCTCAGATGGTGACACCATTCTACAGTATGGGTGAGGGCTTAAGAGTCAGATCACCAGCGCGTGTTGTAGCTGCTGCTGTTCCTCGAGTGTTACTGTATACAAGTGAAGCTCCAGTATGGAAAAAATCCGGGCATTCAGAATAGAATGAATCACAGATGTGGATTTATGTGCCTCTGAATTGTTCTGCCATGTTTGATTTTACTTTTTGCATATGTAATGAAACTCATTTGCATGTATACTCATTTACATGATAACATGTAGTTGCTCGCATACCATGCAATAAAAAAAAATGAGTGATAAATTATTAGCATGCATTCACACACAGCATACATTCAGAAAAAATGGCCAGCAGAAATTTCAGATAATTCCACATTTAAGACATTTATTTTCACCAATAAACCAGAAGCTTTAAAAGTAAGAAGAGAAGAAGATATTTGAAATTAACTGAGGTTCTGCAAGAAGATTATTCTATGTGAGGGCTAAAACACATCTTAGTGCCAGGCCTTCAGTCTTACAAAATGTTTTTGAAATTTTAATATGTGCACGTGATGATTTCAAGTTGTGTTGGTGCACTGGTGACAGTGTAGCTAATAACCTAAATCAGTATATGGCTGTTTGTATTGATGCTTATGACCAAGGAGAAGTTAAGAATGCCACTTTATTAGTTAAGCTCGTCCATCAAGTTTTATTTTGTGCTGTACAGTGGTGGTAACAAGTGACATATCTGTTACTAAGCATCCCACTGTATTCCAGTATCTGACTATATTAGAATTTACATTATCAGATGCATCTTTTTCAGTATAGCAGAATGATAGGGTAATAATTGTGGAATTAATTTGTGCAATGGTTATTTTAGTTTCAGAAGCAAGCTGATTCTTCACATAAAAGTGTTCCCATTTTTAAATGCTTACTACACTGTCAGCATGACCTTAGAAGAATAATATGCTTTTTAGTTGTAATAGGCAGATACTTAAAATTTTATACTTTTGTAAGAGGCCCACTTGTAATGAGAGTAATATAATGAAAGTTTTCACTGAAAAACTAATTCTGATTTTTGCATTCATTGAGGATTTATATAACATTACTAAATGGGGATGAAATGTAGGTGCAGTGAGGTGCAAAGTATTCTGCCTGTGTAAAAGGAAACTTCAGTAAAATATTAGCCAGGCGAATGGAACAGAAGACATCACAGCAGAAAAATGAAAATGAACATATAGAGCTTACCTTGACTGGACCTCCAGAAGCAGAAGAGAAAGAAGGCTGAGTCAGCAGCAAATAGAATTCTGGCATGTATACTCAGGTGTATAAACTTCAGAAGCAAAGAGTTAAAGCTGTCCCTGTACATGCCGTGTTCAGGTCACATCTTCTGTAATGTGAGTTGTTTTAGAACCCATGCAAGGAGAAAGACACTAGTCAGTTGGAGTAGTCCAGTGGAATGCCACTAGAAGAGTGTATATAATTGAGTGGAAAGGATTTGAGCTCATGCTCGTCTCACTAGAAATCAGAAAAAAAAATAAGGCAAAATAATATGGAATGAAAGACTTTGTCAGGCAGATGTGATGAAGTGACTGTGAACCAGGAAGGACAGAAAAGGCACAGGAAGCCAAATGTATGAAGCAACAACTTCATGAATCTGAGAAAGTACTTTGAAACAGAGAGTAATAGACTCATGGAAAGGCACTGCTGGAAGGAGTGGTGGAGAAGGATTCCGTGGATACATTCAAGCTGTTAATGTCTAGACTCCCAGTTTCCTTCTTTCCATATCTTCCAGTACCAGTTGTACCAGCCTCTTTAATCCGTCTCACCATTTCATTATTTTCCACTCACATTGCAACCTCTTTTCTATACTTTTTTTTATTTCCCAGCATATCTTCCTTAAATTACATCAGTAGTAGTGATCTGATGCTCTCCTAACCATGATAGTTACTTTTTCAATGCTAACGTGAATTTTTTTTACCAAAAGCCTAGTCCAATATGCTTTTTTATTTATATCCATAATCTATAAAGTATATATTTTTGTGAGGACAACTGCACCAAAAACCTCAAAACAAAAATAAACATGCTTTACATCCATCTTTGTCTTTTTGTAGTACTTTTGTCCCTAGACAACTGTAAGACATTAATATTCTATTTTGTTATACCCCTAAGAGGACTGATAGGGCTGCCGTACTGAATGGTTTTGTTTTACTTTCAAGGTTTTCTCCTCCTGTCATGTAATTTACAGGAGAAACATATTGTGCAGTAGTCAGAAAAAATATATCTGTCCACTGATTTATAGTGAAAGTTGTTAGATTTCATACTTTTTATCATCTCTGGTAAATGGGTCAGCCTGTATTTTGCAGTACTAGCCTTTAACTTTTGTACACTGCCATCCCTTACACAGCACTTTACATTTGAAACTTAGACTTGAGATAAAGTCTTATTTAACACTTTTTTTAAAATTCAGAATTGTAGAGCAATCACTCGATCACACATTTTCTAGCTGGTAGGTACATTAATTCATCTCTAACTGATAATGCATGTATAAAAAGTCTGAATGAAGTTACTATCTAGTTTTAAACTTATTATTGATGCTTTAACTAAAATCAATGACCTACTCAATTATTTTGTTTTCTTAAGATCTAAGAGGTAGTTATCCCAGTTAACCTACTTGATGCTACAGATGAAAAAATAAACAAACAATAAAGAGAAATAATGATAGAGTTCAAAATCAGAATAGTCTCTTGAGGAACATCTTCAGACAGGAACCAGTTGAAGTGCTTTGTATTATACACACACACATATATATATATATATATATATATATATATATATATATATATATATATATACCTATCTATCTGTCAAATTCTATGTATGTGTGTGTGTGTGTGTGTGTGTGTGTGTGTGTGTGTGTGTCTGTGTAGGCTCTATGTAAATTGTTTGACTACACATTAGTGTGACACACAAATCATCTAAGCATTTTGATCTAAAACTCAAGTGGTTGACAACAAATTTGTCTGAAAATATTTGATCTAAACACAATATGTGTGAAAAAAAAACTTCAATAGCATGCTCACTGGCAAGGAGAGTTGCTGAATTTATGATCTTGTGAAAAGTTATCTTCAGATGTTTTTTGCAGGGGGCAAGCCCAACACACACCCTAGAACTATATATGGCAACTTCATGGTCGCACCAATTTTAAGACAGGAGAAATCTCTCAAAAGCAGGGAATTAATGCCAGTACACAATTACATGTTGCACCAGTAGTAATTACAGTGAAAGACAGCGATCTTCATTGTGTGCTGGACAGAGGTATCTCTTGGTTGCACTGTTTAAGGCGTTCATTTGGTGGATACTATGCACTGTACAGCATATTTCCTGATTGTATGTGTTAGTACTTCCCCTTTTGTTGATAAAATGTGTTTAGACCAAATGTTTAGATGAATTGTGTGTCACACAAATGTGTATTCTACCAATTTACATAGATCCAAATGAAAGAATGCACAAATTTGTCCTTTTGTCTTGCATAGTACAATTATGGAAAAAGTTTTTGTAATGTAATGTGTATGTTTAGTGCTAGGGACAAGGGTATGGTTAGAGTTATGGTTAGAATTAGCACACGAGTAAGATGATATGAAGCCCCCTGCACCATCTTACTCATGTGTGTTAATTCTAACTTGTATGCTAATTCTAACCATAACTCTAACCCATGACTCATGATCCCATGGTGCTTATTAAAAAAGAAGAGGGACTACTTTATATCTCTCATTGTTTACACTGTTTTACATTATTAACATATTCATAATCATATTCCTAATCATAACATATATCTTGTTATTTCTTTCCATTTTTTCTAAACCTTATCATATAATCTACATAGAAAAAAATATTTGCATTCTCATCACTTTAAGGAAAAAAAAATATTTTGAAACTTTCTGTATCTATCCCCATTCTTACACAACTAATTGTTTATGTCATCAAGCACGTTTATCATCTCTATTTTTATTATACAATATACCATCACATCTTTTTTCCTAGAATCTCCAGATTTTAACAACCAAAATTTTTCCCATTTTTCAGTTTCACATTTTTTCTTTCTATTTTTTATATAGTAGAATATTCATTGTTATATTTTTAAATCTTTATCATTTATATTTCTTTTGAAAACTTTTCCAAAACTGTTCATTTTTTACATTCTAAAACTAAACATTTGTTATTTTTTTCTCATAATACTCATCATATTTTATTTCTTTCAATGTCTTATATTTCAAATTAATTTTAGCTGGTAACTTAGTCAACAAATTCTCTAGACTTCACTCCTAACATGCTTATTTCTTTCTTAGTGTAATATATATCACTTATTTTCTTAGTTTCACCAGACCATTGCTTTTTACATTATTTAACTCTAACACAGCTTTCTTTAATAATTCCTATCAATTCATACACTTTTACCACCACTTCAGTTATCCATACTTTATTGTCACTTATAATCCCAAATTCAAAATCATATGTCTCCTGTTTTGTTTCTTTCATTTCACATGTATGCTTGAATTATTGCATTCATTGCCAGTACCTGCATATACTTAATGTATGACATTATTTAACGCTTCTCCTAATTTTGATCTTCTCTCTCATCCATCCATTTACTATAACTCTTAACAATGACATTTCATAGTCTATTTTATACAATTAAAATTTCTTCTCCTATCCCATATGTCTCTAAAATCTTGCATATCACTCCATAAATAAACTTAGCAAACAAATTTGCCATATAATATCACTAGCCTTACTTTCTTATTTTCTTTTAAATTCATATCAATTACTTATTTTAGTAACATTTCCTTTGCCTGTCTCCCTTTGATTCAAAAAAATTCTTATATAACTTCATCCAAAACGTTTTGCATCATTGTTTGCATTATTTTTATGAAGATTTTATAATCTGCATTTCACAGAGTTGTCAGTCTCCAATACATTTTACTTTTCTTTAATCTTTTTATAAACTTTCTCCACCATAAATCTTTTAATCTGACATTCCTTTTTCAAAGCATTTATTTAATATTTTACGGAATATTAACTTCTCATTTTCATTCATCTCTTTATAATATTTATAACCTAATATACCTATTCCTGGCAATATTTCTTCTCTTCTTTCTTTTATTTTTTATTCCATTTGTCTCACAGTAATCTTCTTTTCTATAATTTTTGTAACATTTTCAAATTTCTTTGCAATCCATACTTCTTCTTGTACAATTTCATTTTCATGCATTCTACCCAAAAAACATTTTCCGCAATGTTCATTATTTTTCTCTACCTATAGCTAATATTCCTTACTCGTGAAATATTTCATCAGTTCATTCTTCTCTTATTTTTACCTCTTTTTCCAAGAATTGTAAAATTACTTTTTTTCCTTTTAAAAAATAAGCTAAACAACATATTATAACTGTTTCTGTATTTTCCATACACTCTTTATATTATTCTGTCACTATATTGTAGCAATTCATTTTTATGTCTTTTTAAGATGTCATCATTCTTTTTTCTATAATCAAAAATATTTATTTTATTTTTCTTTCTAAGCACTCCACCAATCTATCCACTTTTCATAATGAATTCTCATTGTCATATGATGTTCTCACAAAATCTGATGCTCCCTTTTCATCTGATCTGTTTTGGCAATTTCTCTAATCAGTCTGTTTTTTCTTTTCCTTTTTTTATTACTTCTCTGTCATACATTCTAGGCCCTACCACTTTAAGATCTGAAAACTGAGGCATTTCTTTCGTTGCACCTGCTACTTCTTTCACATCTTTTGAATATACCACTGAAACAGTTTCAGTTCTAAAAGTCCAACATTTGTATGTCCATTTTATAATTTTCCTGTTATCAGCCCTCCATGTCTTAAAGCTTCTTCAATGTTATGTTCCTCCTCTTCTTTCTCAAATTGTAATTAAAATCTCCCACCATAATAACTGGCATATTTAATAGAACAAAGCTTTTAAAATTCTCAAATCTTTTTCTTCTCCATCATATTGATGTATGCATAAACTACAGTTATCCTTAAACATATTTCCCTGTTCCTTATACATCACATACCACTAGTCTTCCAAGTACTACTACTGCCATCCTATCAAATATCTTTCTGTCTTCCCTTTACAAATTATTGTTCCTGAACACATATCACTCCACTCTGACCATATCATCTTTTTACTCCATGTTGCCTTAATTCTTTTCCTTTTTCCTTCCTTCGCACGTCTCGTATCAAATACACATGTAATATCCATACTTATTATTTACATCATTCATAGCTAACCCACTCTTAATATAGGTTCATAGGTTCATAGGTTCATACTAGGCTATCTGCCCAAGGGCATTTATAAGCCTAGCCCATAGATATGTGGCTTTCGCCACCCCTTTAGTTTGAATAAAACTATGCCTATTATTTTGCTGTGCCTCTGTCGAGCAGTGACACTGAAGTAATCCCTGGGGTATATCTGCGATCTCCCATCCATTGGTCAAGATTTCTCTTGAACAAAGCCAGCGAGGTGCTCTGCCTCACATTTACCGGGATTTTGTTCCACAGCATAGGGAGTCTCTGGGTGATGAATCTGTCCCTCCAGCACGTCCTATTAATAACCGTGTCAAGGTTTAAGTCTCCCGCCCTTGTGGTTCTGAGGGATCTAGATTTTTTTAGCTGAAGCATATTCATCAAATCTGGGTTTGATATGGCCTTATATGTCAGGCACAGGTCACCTCTGAGCAATCGGTATGAGACTGAATAGAGCTGGAGTTCTTTCAGTCGGGCAGCATAAGACATATTTTTGAGACCCTTTATCCTCTTGGTGAGGAACTTTTGTGGCCTTTCCAGCTGCTGCAGGTGTCAGGTCAGATACATTCCGAATGGGGCATTGTACTCAATCATAGGTCTAATGAGTGATGAGTACAGGGGGACGATGACCTCCCTTGATCTAGATGTGAATCCCTTCATGATCAGGTGGGCAATGTAGAAGGTTTTCCTGACTACTTTAGCAATATGAGTGTCAAATGAAAGGCTAGTGTCAACCTGGGTCCCCAGGTCCCTGATGACTTCTTCTGTGCTCAGTGGATTGCCACCTATATGGTAGCTTGGGGTAACCTTGTTTTTCCCGAAGGGTATGACTATGCATTTCTTGGCGTTTAACTTTAGGCCATGGCTCTGGCACCAGTTATCCATTTCTGTGAGGCCCTTCTGAAGGATATCTGTGTCAGAAGTGTTTTCGACTATGGCGCCCAGTTTGCAGTCATCTGCAAACTTTGTCAGCCATAACCCTCCTGTGTTAGCTTGTACTTCAGAAAAGTAGATGCCGAACAAGAGTGGACCCAGGACTGAACCCTGTGGGACACCACTTGTGACAGGCTTTGAGTCTGACATGGCTCCAGCAACTCTGACCCTGTGGGTTCTGTCACTTAGCCAGTTTGCAACCCATCTTGTGATGTATGGGTTTACATTCAAGCTGATGAGTTTTTCGATAATACCTGAGTGGGGTATTGTGTCGAAGGCCTTTGCCAGGACGAGGTAGGCTGTATGGACTGCCTTTCCCTCATCAATGGCCTTGGTGACTGTTTCGAAAATGTCAACCAAGTTTAAAAGGCATGATCTGCCTTTGACAAAGCCAAACTGGGTTGGATCCAAAGTCTGCAAGTTCCCTATGTCTTTATTTATGAGTTCCATTATGATCCTCTCCATGGCTTTGCAGATAAGGCTTGTCAAGCTAATTGGACGGTAATTTCCAGGGTCGGTGGAGGCACCGCCCTTGTGAAGTGGGACCACAGTCGCAGTGCGCCACTCCTTGGGTACGTATCCTGAGGTGATGCTAAGATTAAACAGCTGTCCTAACTACGGGTTTAATTCCTCATTGAGTTCGTGGAGCACACAGCTGGGGACACCACCCGGTCCCATGGATGCTGTGTTTTTTGCCTTGGAGAGAGCAGTTCTCACCTGGGCGTTGGAGATGTTAGGGGGGCTACAATCCTCTGGTATAGATATCTCTCCTTTTGGGGGGGAGGAAGGGGAGAAGTTTGCACTGAACCTGTCAGCCAGTATGTTGGCAATGTGTGTAGGTTCAGTAATCTTCACATCATTTTGGACTAATTCTGAGCATATCTGGGAGTTTCCTCCTAGGTTTCTAGCATAGCTAAAGAAGGCCTTATGATTGTCTTTTGTGTCCTTGGCGATTTTTCTCTCAAAGTTAGCCTTGGATGATTTTATGAGAGCTCTTAGTTTTTTACTTATAATGATCAAAGGTGTCTTACCTTTCAAGGATTTTGCTCTATCTTGTAGTAGCTTCCTCCTTTTGTTGTAGAGCTTGTTTATGGCTGGGGTCCACCAGACTGGACGCTTGCCTTTGGTACAAAGAGTCTTAGTTTTGTTTGGGATTGCCTGATCCAGGCAGTCCTGTAGGTGCTGGTAGAAGGCATTTGTAAGTGATTCAGCGGTTTGAGTAATGTTTACCACTGGCTCAGGGGCCTTAAAGGAGACCACACTAGTTTTTAGAAGTGTGAAGTCGGCTTTTGAGAAGTTTTTCACTGTGGTCTCTTTTATTTCAGGTGGAGGCAGGATGAGGACCTCCAGCGAGATTAGTTTATGATCTGATCTCACCAGTGAGGGGTTTACTTCCAGTGTTGAACATTTTGATCCCATGTTTGTGATGATGAGATCAAGTATGTTTTCTCCTCTTGTGGGGATGGTGACTAGTTGTTCCATGGCATTTGAGTTTATGAACTCCAGGAACCTTTGGGCTAGAGAGTTTGGGCTTGAGTAGTGTTCCCAGTCTATATTAGGGTAGTTTAAGTCACCTAATATGATGGTGTTTGGAGATACATTTATCCCCTCCAGTGTTTTCAGGAAGGCCATGTGAGGTTCCTGGGTTTGAGAGGGTGGCCTGTAACATGCTACAAATTGCAGAGCAGTCTTGCCTATGGTTAATTGCACCTGGATGGTCTCCGATGCATCGTGCGTTGCCACCAACCTTGAGGTGTGGGTGTCCTTTATGAATATGGACACCCCCCTCCTTTTTTGGTGTTGTCTGGATTTTGGGGCCGGAACGCATGATATGAGGTGAAACCTGATAGTGCTGGGGTGCTCTCAGGAGCCTTGAACCAGGTTTTTGTCACAGCACAGACATCGATGTTCTCCATACTGAGAAGGGCCTCGAGTGCGTGCATCTTGAGATTGAGACTTCTGGCATTGAGCAGCATTACCCTTAGTTTTTTTTTCCTTTTTTGTGTTCTAGGGTGGTAGGTTTAGAATTTGAGCCTTGCCTAAAAAGGCACTATGGGGTGGCAAGAGCCTTTGCCAATATCCGGAAGCCCAGGGTGACAGGTGCAAGCCGTCCCTCGAAGCAGCGTGGCTTGTCCAGCATGTCATCCCAGGCAGACAGACATTGGATCCCCTTTGAATGACACCAGAATTTAAGCCAATTATTAAAGCTGATCATCTTATCCCTGTATTGTGGCATCATTCTAGGTGAAGGTAGGATACTGCTCAAGGTCAGGGTCATACCTGCTTGGGCTACATAATCAGAGAGCTCCTCAATGTCTCTTTTCATGTAGTCCAAGGAGGTACGTCTCAGGTCGGTGACACCAGCGTGGACAATGACTGAGTCGTACTTGTGCCTGATGTTGAGAGACCTGAGTGCTTGCGTTATGTGGCGGATTCTAGCGCCCGACAGGCATCTTACTGTGACCTTCTCCTTACTCAGTCTGGTGAGCGGGACGTCAGTGTGTCTGACTATGGAGTCACCAATGACGAGTGTGTCTGGCATTGTGTTTGGCCTTAAAGGCTGTGACTGTTTGACACTCTGACTGTGTGGTCTATGTGTTGCATGTGTTTGGTCCTGAGGTGGTAGATGTTTGGGTGTCTGCTTTGGTGGCCTATGCTGTTTTGGTAGATTTTTGATCAGAGCCTCCGAGTATGTCTTTGTGTGATTATGTGTATGATTTGAAGTTGTGATGGTACTATGTATGACTGGGTATGTAGTGTGTGTGGTTTCCTTCTCCTCCTGTCTGGTCTTGCCAGTCCTGTGTTGAGAGAGCTCGGCCTCCAGTTTGGCCGTATAGTTGCACCTCTCGCATGTATTTGTGTTTTGTGGGAGAAGGAGAGGATTGTCTGTGTACATGAGGCAATTGTAACATTGCCTCAATATTCCCAGGTTCACCAGTTGAGCAGGAGAGGACACTAGCAACTGATCCCTCGACATGCTAGAAGTAATAGATAAAAAACTTACAAAAGACTCCGAGGGATGTGGGTTCTAGGCTGGTGGGGTACTATCTATAATAAGAGTGCTTTATCAAGGTGCAAGTACTGTAGGAGCAAGTGCTAGGTTTTACAGATAGAGAATAGTCTACTTGGGAATCAAGTAGAGATGAACTTTTTAGTTATAGGATACGCTGGTTAGATCAGCAATACAGTTCGAGGAAGGTAGTTATAAGGGAAAATTTGAAGAGTGGAATTTAGGTAGCCCGAATAGTTTAACCTTGTTAAACCGCCGCTACTCTTGTGTGCAACAGTGGCAATTCCGCGCTAAATCACGCTAAATCGCGCTAAAACACGCTAACACGCGTTTAGCGTGTTTTATATCAGGGGGCTGAAAGAAGCTAGGAACTGGCCCAAAACGACCAATAGACTACAAGTTACTGGCTGAAACCTCACAAAACTGGACCAACAGGCAGCTCAATGCTTCCCACTCCCACTGGTAAGCAAGGGAACTTCCTCTCTTCCAAATTAGGCAAAGAATCAGTAACAGGAACAACAAACAAAGTCCAGGGATCAGCAACTCTGAAACTGGACTACTCTAGCTCAGTAAGGCGGGAAAACAAGAGATATTTGTTTTTTTTTTTTTGTTTTTTTTCAGAAAACAATGAGAAACAGAACAGTAGACACTATAAATGCTATAAATCGGCTATCACAGCCTACAGAAACAATTTGCAACAATTACAGATTTAAAAGTAACAAATTGAGATTTTCAAGTGCAATAACAAGATATATGCAAAAAAACAATTACAATATATCAGCAAAGCAGGCAAAATACAGTCGCTAGGTAATTAGAAGTGGGAAAGCCACAAAAATATACTTAAATCAGGTAAAGTCGCTTTTTTAGCTCTCTGAAGCTTGGATTACTCTGCTGGCCACCACGAGGATCTGTGCTGAGTAGGTACAAGCTGGAAAACGTGCGTTTAGCGTGTTTTATATCAGGGGGCTGAAAGAAGCAAGAACTGGCCCAAAACGACCAATAGACTACAAGTTACTGGCTGAAACCTCACAAAACTGGACCAACAGGCAGCTCAATGCTTCCCACTCCCACTGGTAAGCAAGGGAACTTCCTCTCTTCCAAATTAGGCAAAGAATCAGTAAGAGGAACTACAAACAAAGTCCAGGGATCAGCAACTCTGAAACTGGACTACTCTAGCTCAGTAAGGCGGGAAAACAAGAGATATTTTTTTTTTTTTTTCAGAAAACAATGAGAAACAGAACAGTAGACACTATAAATGCTATAAATCGGCTATCACAGCCTACAGACACAATTTGCAACAATTACAGATTTAAAAGTAACAAATTGAGATTTTCAAGTGCAATAACAAGATATATGCAAAAAAAAAACATTCTGTTTACATTTAGTGCTAATATTCCTAAGTCATCCGTTTCCTTTTTTACATCTTCTTATTTCCACTTTTAATTTTTCTTTTCCTTCTGTACGCCCTCTCCCCAGTTGATTTATCATCATTTTCTTCTTGTTCTTCTCCAGTCTCAATCCCCCCTCTTCCCCTTCTTAGTACTGCACATCCATTTTTATCTTTCAGTGTAATACTTACTCCTTGTAAAACATTTCCTAACTCATTACCACCATCCTTCTCTGTACTAGGTACATTTTCTTCATCAGTTATTTCACACAAATTACTTTCTTCACTAAAATCTTCAGCATTATTATACTCAGCTTGCCTTTTTTTTAAATATTCTCTTCTTCTTCCAACCTTTTATTTTCTAGTAAAGGACAGTCAAACCAAACATGCCCAAATGCCTTGCATTTTCTATGCTTAAGTATGTGGTATTTCTCTTTTCACCACAGTGACCACCTTTTTATTGCAGACTTGCTTCTCATCCTGACAAAAAAGCATGGTTTTGGCTGGCTCATATACCTCACTGTTCCCATTACCTATTCACATTTGAAATATGTTGCAGTTTTCCTTTCATGCGCATCCAGTATCACCCATAACGCCCACTCCCATGTGCAAATGTTTCTTTCATCATACATTTTTTTGAATCTGATGCACCTTATTACAAACAGAAAAAAGTCTTTAACTTAAGTTCCTCTGTGTCAGATGTTTTGAATTGCAAATTTATTTTCCTCCTTAATTGTCATCCCAAGTTCTGAAAAATATACTCACTCCATGGTGCAGATAAGTTGTTTTTCTCCACTTCATTCATGCATTTTTCAAGTAAAGTAAAAGTTTCAAAAGTAACTTTGTAAATAAAAATGGTCTATTTCTTAAGTGCGTTAATGCTGTCATGTCCTATACTTTAAACTCCAAAGCTAAAATAACACTGTCCATAACTTCAAACTTGTTCATAATGTCAATGTTTATTGTTTTGATTCTTACCACCAGTCTTCTGTTTTGTTTTTTTTTTGTTTTTTTTTTTATCTTTGTTTCAGACACAGCATCTTTCTTTCCTTTGCTTAACATTTCTGTATATGTAAAAGTTATCTTACTGCTCACAGCAATGCCAGGTAGCAGAAGTACTTCTTTAAAACCAACTACTTCACCAACCAAGCATGGCCCCAAACCGCTGTCAGGGTATCACTTCAACAGTGTCAATCATCTAGAGCCAATGTTCACACTACTGGCTGGCTAGTCCTGCCATGGCTGTTGTTTCATACAATACACACACACACACACACACACACACACACACACACACACACCTACAGGCAATTTAGAGTGTCCAGTCCATCTACTGCATGTCTTTGGATTATGGGACGAAACTGGAGCACCCTGAGAAAACCTATAAGAACACAAGGAACACATGTAGACTCCCCCCACTAACCATATGCCTGGCAGTTATGACAAACATACAGTTATATTCAACCCTGCCAAACAATGCATGCTTCTGAACCATATGTCTGCAATCCACAACTGCAGTTATAAAGAGCAACAGTAATAACAAATGTTACCACCACCGTCACCACCCTCTTTCAAGCAATAGTGACATATATGTGAGCACTACTGTTCTTAGTTGTAAATGCAGTTAAAACACAGTAAGAAAAACAGAACTCCCAGAATTACCACCAAACGTGACCATACATACCCACCAATGCACTTATGCCATAGAATACAGCAAATGATAAGATACTGAAACCACACATGGCCTCCATGGGAATCATCCCTCACACAGAATACCAGTGTGATGTTTAAGGGTCCCTGACTCATGAAGACTGCCACTATCACTCTTCAAAGTTTTTGAGAAAAATACTGTTTTGCAGAGCAACTATGAAATCATCTTTTAAGAAAACTTTCCCAGTGACACCTTCAGTCGTACTTACATAGAACCTTATGATGCATATTCTGAAGGCTTTCTCTCAGGATATCACTAAGAGCAAGGACTACTGGCTCTACATTTAATTTTGTGATCATTTCATAATAATTTTACAAAACTTCAAAATGTTTATGCCAGATATGCAAATGTTTTCTGACAGACTTCATCTCTTGAGCAAATGCACCATCCATGCAGATTTCTGTTTCAGAAGATAAAAAATGTTTAACACTGTGACCACAAAATCACTTTTTAGGATAAAATAGCATGATGATATATTTTGTATTTCATAACATTGACCTGTAAGGTGAGTATTATGAAAGTTTTCTTTCAACATGTTACTATCAAAGTGGGACTTGATTTTTTTCCTTCTTTCTGTGCCTTTCCCAGACACTTTCTTTGAGTGTCAAGGCCCAATCAGCCCCATGTGAATCCATTTGCTCCACTGAACTGTCTACTGAGGAAGCCAGCAAAGGACAGTAGGATGGGCAGTAGAGTGACTGACATTTTTGGCTGGTCAGATATTTACTCACTACTTCCCTGTCTTCTAGCAACCAGATGCCAAAGTGCACTGCAGAGGTAGGGCCTATAATACTTGTATCACATACATGGTTCCTCCATGTTACAGGGGGCTGTGCATACCTCTCAACGGTACAGATTTTTACAGAATGTCCAGATTTTTTTCTCAGATTTTTGGTCCGTTTTTCATAAAATTGTGGTTTTCTGGCAAATTATTAAAGACTGAAGTTAGAAAATAATGCCAGACACTTGAGTTTCAGACTTCATAGCTTTCAGAAAATGCATGCTAATGCAAAACCTGTTATTCTATCAACTTTCTAAGTTTGTAAGAGCAATATTTAAAAACTATCCCTATTTATGGGCCTTTGTCTCACTTTTGTTTATGTTTTTGTCCAGATTTCTTGTTCCAAGAGGTTGAGAGGAATGGAGCTGTGGTCTATGGTAGGATGACAACATTGTCATTATGAAAGATTGCAGCTGAACCAACATTGCCACAATCCTTCTCTTACAGTGTAAATCCAGACTAGGTCATTCGCTCATATCCCTTCCTGGCCAGCTCCTCCAGTGATCAAACTTCCTATTTGAACATGAGTTATATGGATGTAGTCAGGACTTCATTTATCTGTACAGTGGAGTGAGACTATGACTCTGAATTTAATTTGGCAACAACTTCCTTGTCACTAAGTTCACTATTTTATAACAAAGTTCCAAAATGCATCTGTGGGGCTTCAATCATGAATAACACCATTTTTACTTTACATGCCTCTGTCAGAACAGCTAAGCAGATAGAATTGCTTCAGCTTAGCTCTCCGGCTAATTACTGATGGGAAGAGGCAACATAATTAAGAAAGCAAATAAAAATGTGTAGATTACTAACTAGTTGACAACTTAGGATAAGATTTTTTTTTTATCTCATTAATGCTCATGAACAACATTTAGTAGTTTAAAAAAGAGAGAATAAAAACAGGGTGGCCAGACTACCTGTCCATAACAACATATAATGTAAGGTGACTGACCAGTTCTGTGAGCTGATTATACCACTAACAAGTTAACCCTACATGGTCAAGATTCATAAACTGACTTGACTTCTGGAATGTTAACTTCCCCTAGATAGTAAAATACGACACTAAAATGTCTTTTTCATGTTAATCTGACTTTTATTTTCATCTGTGATGGGAAAGTGAAAGGTAAAATTGTCAACAGTGTTAAAACTTCTACTATTGTTGCTATATTTGTCTCTCCTGCAAACCACATACTTAGTTACACAGACAGAAATATCTAGTCAAATGGTTAACAGCTGTCTTATCCTTCAGTTAGAAAGCTTAAAATATTAACCGTGTTTTAAAATATGTCATTGCCACAGTCAAGACAGGAACCTGGCTAGCGTTTAGATATAAAAGTAGTTGAAGCATTTAATGTAGAATAAAGTAATGCAATTCATCCGGAACTAGACATAAATCTTCAGTAGATGGATATGAATTTCGTGTAGCACTGCTGGTGACCTTAGGTAACCCATAGTCATAAGACACAGTCGCACAGCAAGGTAAACAACAGTTCAGTCGTTGGCAGTTACAATCCCATAATCATGCTTATGCAGAGCATAGAGTTACTTCATGTGTACAGATTCAAGACCCTCCATCTGTGGACAGCACCCAAATGGAGCCATCTGCTGCCTCTTTTTAGTAGTTGTGTAGCAGAGAAATGAAAAAGCTGTTCCAGCAGTTTAGCAGCACTCATGCTCAAGTTGCTTGCTTTCCTGAAAGATAAAGCCCTCTTGACATTTCACAGTATCCAGTTTTCATTCTTTGCTGACTCCTGCTTGTACAAGTCTTTAAAAATGTTCTCAGGCAGAAATGCAGAGCCAGCTTTTTGCACTCGTTGGAACCTGCTTTGTCATTACAGGCCATCCTGGCAGTCAGCCAGAAAGCTTCACTCTCTGAAGGAAAGGAAGTCCCTGTTCTTAACCTAGGGAGTGTATGCAAGCATTCACAGAATTAAACACCGGGTCTGTTATTGCAGGTCTTAGACCTTGGAATAAGCAAGTTAAACTTCCTACAGTGAAGGAGTAATAGTAAGGTAAAATTATGAATGCAGCTGCAGATGCATATGACTTGGAGGGGGTGAGTGACACAGTGATGGGGTGTGGGATAAATAAGGATGAAAGCACAACAAAAAGGCATGTCAACATTAAATTCCTACTGAATCCATTTGTATTTGTATCCTGCATGTTTATAGGTAAATACTAGCTACCTGCCACTGTGGACTATTTTAAGCCTTGTCAACTTCCCCAAAGGTGAGAATCAAACTGTGTACCTTGTGCTTGTGAGGTAAACACCTTAACCATTATGTTGACCCTTAACCCAAATGTATTCTTCTCCGGTGTACTGGACATGCACCAAGCCTTACACACATACACAAGTTTCTCATGTTGAGCAACAAACCTCCTACCTATCTAGGTTATACAATCTAGAGAGCAGTGTATTAGTCACAAGCACCACAAGAAAAGTCCTATACCTTACAATCTATATGGCTTTCCAGGACTATAAACTCATCTAGACATTCATTAATGACTTACAGCAGGCAAGCTTTTCCTATTGCCTTGCAAACGTTCTTATAATCTGACATTCTTTCCTACCTGAGTCTGTAAAACTAATGATCAAAAAAGCTGCATCACAGATTTAGAATCCTGGTGACCTAGGTTAAAATCCATCAATGAAAAGATGCTCATTTCATGATCTACAGCAAAGTACACTGTTAGTCTACTTTATACATCCCCACACGAGCAGGAAGATTATTAGACACAATCCACTGAAGAAAATAAGTACCTATACCTTATTTGGCTGTAGTGAGTAATAAAATAAATATGTTCTAATTACAGCAAACATTGCTGCAAACTGTATATCCATGTGACTTTTATTCTTTTGTCTTCTATTAGTTAGCTTTCACCTTAGTTCAACCTTCAGATTCAGTTTTGTTTCTAGGCCCTATTTGCTTCAGTTAATGATGGTAAGAATTATATAGTTCATGCAAAATGGCTTCTTATCTCTCAGTTTTATACACAGAATCATATAACAGCCTTTGTATACAGCATTTATCCTCATCTAAACATTCTTAGTTCTTACTTTTATTTTTTTATTTACAATCAAGCTATTTTTCTGTAACTGCTTAACCCATTTCTCAGTAAAATTGTATTCCATATTGATTAAACTGCATATTATACATTATGCATATTATATTTTCCCAGTAACTCTGATGTTCAGAACACCTAGTGACATAGCCTGCAAAGATGATGATGCAATAGAGATGTGAGGGGGAGTAGTATGCTATATGAAGGTTAATTACAAAGAAAAAAAGCATATCATCACCATAATGCCAGATGCATTCAAAGTAGGTAAAACTACACACGTACAGTGGAAATGAGCAGCTGCGAATTACCATGCAAATGTTGGAATCAATAGCAGGTACCTGCGTAACTTAAAATGATAGCCCGCAAAATAAACCATGTTGGTGATAATGCCATATACTGCTGTTGCCTAGTTAAACATTGGAAGCCACATATTCCAGCAGTCCAAAATGCCCTACCCTCCTTCATTTTAAATTTTTAAATAATTTAATACTAAATATCTTCAGAACCTAAACTTCTGCTTCTGTGGTATCACCTAACTGCAAACTTTTTTTTTTTATTTTACTTATGTTTTATTGGCTGGATTAGCTCCACTAGGCCTTTAGCCTATTTTCAGGGAAGATGTGCGAAAGAGTTCATAATGGGTTGGGAAAGTTTATTTATTAATTTAGTTATTTATTTATTTATTGACATTTGTTAACTGGGTTAGTCCAGCTGAGCCAGGGGCCCATTTTCAGTGGAGACCCGAGGAGAAAAGCTCCAGAAATAAAACAAGTAATTATGATATTTACAATATATTAAAGTAGGGTCACAGAAATATAGTACAAGTCAAAAAGTTGTGCACAGCAGTACAATATATAGGTAAAATAACAGTTAACAAGTAAAATTTCCAAAATTTGAGAACAGTATATAGGATAGGCCAAATAACAATTAAAATGTTTAGAGAATATTTCACTAAGGAGTACAATACAAATACAGTTTGTAGAGCAAGTAGAAGGAGGACAAAGAGTTGATAGGGAAAAGCAGATACGATGAGGAGAGAGGAGACTAGTTCATGTGGGGGGTTTGACTAGGGAGTGAGTTCCAAACATGGGCTACAGAGTATTTGTAAAGTGTCTTACCGATGTTTTTGTTGGGTTTGTATAACTGAAGATGGTGTTTACTGGCAGTACAGAGGTGACAAGGAGGGTTATAGAAGGAGACAGAATTGGAGATGGAGGGACAGGATGAGGGTTCATATAGGATAGAGTGTGCAGTATGTATCTGGTATCTGGGGTATAAGTAGCTGTTTGGAGAATTCTGGCCATTGGAGTGACTTAAGGGCAAGACACTGGTAAGATTTGTAAGGAAGGTTGCGGCACATCTAGCAGTTTTGTTATACGTTTGCTCTAGTTTAGTGTTAAGAGATATCTGAACATGAGTAAGGACAGGGGCAGCCTAAAGAAGGCAGGGTAGGAGTAGGGCCTGAGTGAGGGAAGGTTTGGAGGAGGTTGATAGAAATTTTTGATTACAAAAGAGAAGCCCAGGTTTCTGGTTGGTCTTTTTTATACTTTGTTGAATATGAATATCAAATTTTAATTCATCATCAATGATAACTCCGAGTAGTTTATTATGGGGTTCAGGTTTAATAATGGTGTTGTTGAGAGAGGATATTTGTATATGTGGAAGTTTGACCACAGCAGTGAATGCCCCTAAACTTTTCAATCTATGCATGTACTTCCAGAGTGAAGGCTGTTAGGAGGCAGGTATGGTGATGCAGGACAGAGATGTTGACAGTGATGAAGGAGAAATGCACAGGGTAATTGCAATGTTTTTGCAAAGCAGTCTGGATGATACAATGTTTTACAAAAATGCTTGTAATAGGAAAGCAGAAGGGAGATAGAAATCCTGTGGGGGAAATGTAATGGAAAAGTATGGTCCTGAGATGGATTGAGGTATGAAAGTTACTAGTGTTGCCCTGTAGATGTAATGCAAACCTTGTTCAGGAAAACAAAGTGATATTTCATGGCAGTTAATTAGTTACTTTCATATATGGGAAAAGAAGCCTTAGAAGAAATGGAGTAAATAATGAATAGTGGTAAGCCACTTGGTATGTCTGATCAGTCTGAGGTTATTATAAATAATAAAGTAAATGTGAATACAAAGGAGCATAAAACTAGATTTTATGAGGCTGTGTTGCAATATGCAACTGTGACTTTGGATAAGAGATATCAGAAACAAAATGAACAAATATGGAAATGAGTGATAGCAACTGTATCCTAAAAACATTTCCTAATAAAGAGACATGAAATATGACACACTATTAGCAAACCATTGAGATTTACATATAGGATTAAAAGATATGTAGAGATGGAAATTATTTGTGGAGTAACATCAGAAAACGTTCTTCCAATAGAGAAATATGTCTCTTTGATTGATAGAAATATGTATATGCTTCCTTGTAACAGCTATGTAATAATTTCAAAAAATGTTTGTACAGGTTGGGTCTGCTGAAATACAACAGGAGGTTATAAGGAAATAGCTCAAAGAAAAATGACATGATGTATATGAAGGTAATCATGTTCTGAATGAATGAAAGTTCTTGAGTGGGATTTGGGAAATATGAGTGTCTGGAATATGTACAAAGAGAAGTTGTTCATATGCCAAATGTTATTACACAGTTGAACATTGATTATTGAAGGTACAAAAAGGTGTTGGATCCAGTATGGGAAGGTAGCTCATACAGCAAGACAGTGTAAAATAATTTGTTCAAATTGTAACAGAGAGGGTCATTTGTGGGAAGACTATAGAAAGAATGGTGGAATAAAACTATATGATGTTCTCATGAAGGATAACATATATGCCAATGTGCAAACCTCTGAGGAAATAAAATGAAAGTGAATGCAATAGTGCAGATGAGATAATACAATGAAGGGTTTCATGAATAAAGGGATTTCAATCGAAAATAGATACGCAGTACTTGAAAATGAAAAGGAAATAGTGATAGTGACAGAATATATAATGAAAGCTGTAATGGTTGGGGTAGAGTCAGAAGAAGAAAATGTAAATGAAAGACTAGTGGCGTTAATCAACAAAAGAAAGCAAAAAGGAAAACGATATTAGAATATTTAAGGAGAAAGGCAGTGAGTGACTGGTGTGGGAGGGTGAGTGTTGACATTGTTATGTTTACTAGGTAGATATGACATGTTTGACACAGACACATAGACATTTGAAAATGTTGTTGAATTTGTTATGAAGAATGTACAGGGACTGCCATTTTACGTTTGAGTAAAGAATGTAAACATTTTAAAGTTATGGTGGGGAAGGTAAGGAGGTTAACGGCAGATGTAAGAAAGAAAGAAATGGTAGTAAGGCATATAGAAGTACACGCTCCCATAAATATTTCAGCAAGACACTACATTTATTTGAATGCAAGAAAGGATTTACTATAGCAAAAATTAATTTAATATTAACATCAGACGTTAACTATGTGAGGGGAGAATTTAAAAACAATTATGAAATATAAAAATAATAAAAGATGCTACAAATATCATAATTTGGTGTAAGCTAAGGTTCATAGGTTCACAGCTGGTTATAAGGCTAATGGCCCTAGTGACCTTACAAGCCTACCCAATCCAACCCTTGCTCCCTTAAGGGTCTGGAGATATGGTCTATGTTATAAGCAGATCTAAATCAGCACTGACTGCTCCTATTCAAGAGGGAGACAGGTGAAACCCCTGGGCTGAATTTGCAGTTTCCCATCCAATCATCCAAGTTACACTTAAAAAGGCTTAACAAGGGGCTCTGTTTAACCTGTATTGGAAGTTTATTCCAGAGGAGGGGCAGCCTCTGGGAGACATAGCTGTCTCTCCAGCAAGTCCTGTTGATGTCACATGCTAGGTTAAGGTCCCTAGAGCAAGTGAATTGTGTACCATTTGACTTAATGAATGTGCAGAATTTCCATTAAGACAGGCTCAGAGCTTGCTCTGTATGCAAGGCACAGGTCACCTCTGAGTAGTATATATGATGCAGAGTATAGCGACAGTGATTTCAATCTCTCTACGTAATATGTGCCGAAGATCCTGAATGTTCTTTGTGAGGAACCTTTGAGGTCTCTCCAGTTGCTGCAGGTGCCTGTTTAGGTTCATACCAAAGGATGCATTGTACTCTGTTATTCGCCTGATGAGGAAAGAGTACAGGGGGCATTATAGCCTCTTTTGTTTTAGAAGCCATGCCTCTGCTTATGAGGTGAGCAACATGGAAGGCCTTCTTTCCACCATGGAGACATGGTGATCAAATGTAAGGCTGCTGTCAACACGTGTGCTCAAACCTCTCACCGCTGATTTAGAGCTTAGGATGTTGCTATTAATATGGTAATCTGCAGGGATATCGCCTTTGTCAAAGGGGATAATAATGCATTTTTTTTTGCATTGAGTTTAAGACCATGACTTTCACAGCAATCATTGGCTTGCGTAAGTCTTTCTTGTAGAATGTTGACATCATTTGGAGACTCAATGACTGTTCTCAGTTTTCAGCAGTTTTCAGTCATTAGCAAATGTTGTTAGCCACAGACCTTTTGTAGCGGGCACCAGCACAAATCCCTGTGGAACACCACTGGTAATATGCTGGTGGAGGTGGGGTCCCATATTTTGTCTGCATGTGCTCTGTTGGATGAGCCTGTTTGCAACCCACCTGACAATATGTGGGTTGACCCCATCTAAGTGAGTTTTTCAATGATGCCTGAGTGGTGGATTATTTCAAAGGCTTTGGCCAAGTCTAGGTAGGCCGTATGCACAGTTTTGCCTTTGTCAAGGACTTTGGTGAGAGTCTCAAAGAAAGCCACCAGGTTCAGAAGTCAGGATCTCCCTTTAACAAAACCAAACTGGGTCAGGTCAAATGTTTGAAGGTCTCCTATGTCCTTGTTGATAAGGTCCATGATGATTCTCTCCATATCCTTGCAGATAAGACTCATTAGGCTAATGGGTATATAGTTCTCAGGGCTGGTGGATGCACCCTCCCCACTTGTGCAAGTAGATGTTGGTAGATGTTTTGCATTCAGCAGAGACAAAACCAGTACTTAGTCTGTGGTTGAAAAGAGTGCCCAATGGTGTTGCTAACTCCTATTTTAAACCATTGAGAATGCAGCCTGGGATGTTATCAGGTCCCATAGAGGCTGTATTTGTGGCCCTGGAGGAAGTGGGTAAGACCTGCTCTTTAGAGATACTAGGTGGAGAATAGGTGGTAGGAATGTTTTGGGGTATATGTGCCAGGGACAGGGGGGATAAGTTTTCACTGACCCTGTCCACTAGCAGGTTGTCTATTTCCACTGATTCAGTATATGTGGCACTATTCTGTACCAGTTCAGAGCAAATCTGGGCTTTTCCATTAAGGTTCCAGATGTAGCTAAAGAATGCTTTATAGTTATCCTTAGCTAAGCATGCTAATCTAGATTTGTAGTTAGCTTTAGAGGACTTTACAAGATGTATTATTTGCTTGTTAAGCTGAGAAGGGTGTTCTTCCAATTCTGAGCTCATTCCTTCTTGCTGTCAGTCAGCAATTTCTTCCTCTTATTATATAACCTGTTTATAGTGGATGTCCACCAGGCAAGCTTGTTTATTCTTGAGGATCTTGCTTTGGTCCTATCAGGAATGGCTGAGTCAATACAATTGTATAGATGTTTATACAATGCATTGGTGTACATCCGAGTATAGGTGCTTTGAAGCACTTAATGCCTTCTTGTAAGAGGCTGTAGTTGGCTTTGAAGAAGTTTTTTGCCTAATTCTCCTGGGGGGGGGGGGGTTGATGCTATTGTTACTTTGAAAGAGATTGATTTATGATGAGACTTCATCAGGGAGGGCCACACACTTGTGGTGGTGCACTGTACTACCATGTTGGTGAGTACCAAGTCTAGAATGTTTGGGCCCCTTGTGGGATTGTGGCATTTGAGTTAACAAAGTTCAAGAATCTTTAGATGAGTGCATTTGTACACATATAATTTACCCAATCTATGGACAGGTACTTAAAACCAGGGTGTTTGGTTGTATTTTGAGTGACTCAAGTAGATCCAAGTAGGCAGTGTGGGTATCATCCCTCATGGCGGGGGATGTATAGCTGGAAATAACCTGAAGAGAAGTCGTTCCTATAGTTATTTGCACATGGAATAACTCTAGGGAATCATTTTGTTTAACCAATCTGGAGGTGTATTTATCTTTGATAAATATTGATACTCCACCTCCTTTAGTTTTCATGAGTTAATTTGGTGGTCTGAACGTGTGGAAGGCATTACATCCTGGTATGGCCGGGCTGCTCTCCACAGCCTTGAACCAGGTCTCTGAGACTACACAGATGTCCACATCTTCCAAGTTGAGGAATGCTTCCAGTGAGTGCAGTTTCATATTCAGACTCCTAGCATTTAGCAACATAACCTTAAGGTTGTTTTTGAGGATACTTTTATGTCAGGAAATTTGTTTTTGTGACATTGCGTAAAAAAGGCACTATGGGGGAGGCAAGAGCCTTAGCCAGTAGCCGAAAGCCCAGAGGTGACAGGTAGAGATCATCTCTGGCAAAATATCGTGGTCTATCAACCATATCATCCCAGGCCAACAAGTACTGGATCCCTTAAAATGACACCAGAAACTAAGCCAATTGTTGACATTGATAATTTTTTGTCTGTACTGAGGCATCATAATGGGTTAAGGTAGAATGATGCTTAAGGCTAGGGACATAACCGCCAGGACAGATAATCAGAGAGCTCAGTCATGTCTCTCTTCACATAGTCCAGTGAGGTATGTCTCAAATCGTTCACACCAACATGGAATATGACAGAGTCATAACAGTGCTTGTTGTTGAGAGACTTGAGTGCATGTGTGATGTGGCAGACCCTGGCACCTGACAGACAGCTGACCATGACCTATTCCTTATCCAAACTGGTGAGTGGTACATCTGTGTGTCTTACAATGGAGTCACCTTTGACTAAAACATTTGTTTTTGTGTTTTGCTTTAGGGGCATGTTTGCTGAGACACTGGTGCATGCTTTTGAATGTATATTGTGATTTGCTGGGAATTTATTAAGTGAAGTGTGTTTATGTTTGGGAGGTCTCTGATCTTTAGGTAGGCTTTTAGTGATAACTTATGCATAAGTAGGTTTAGGTATTGTACACAATGATGGTTCAGGAGGTGAAGTGTTTGAGCTGACAACCTGCTTAGTAGCTGATATACTGATTTGTGAGTGAGAGAGCCTAGATTCTAGATTCTTAATACAGATGAATCTTTCACATATTGAATTTGTGTGAATTAGGAAAAGTGGGTTGTCAGTCTACATGAGGCATTTGTTACATTGCCTCAGGATGCCCATGTGGATCAGGTTGGCTGGAGAAATATTGGGAAATTGTGCATTCATGATGCTTGGTGAAGCACTGTGGTCGGTAACAGGGAGGGACTGGAAGGACCAGATATGGCTAAAGGACAAGAAAAAGTTTTAAACCGTGAGTAGCTTAATGGTAAGACTTGTGGTAGAACCTCAGAGGTTTAACTGAGTGTCTAACTAGGCAATGAAACACAACAGTGAGAAACCTCCGATGGAGCACAAGCAGTTGACTAAGGGAAAATTATCTATCTAAGAGTTTGTGTCTATAACCACCAATGGTATCCTCCACTGCATGGTAATGCACAGTTATGCGGGTGGTGCACACCACACAACCCCAAGCTAATGTGAGCAATAAGTAGCAATGAAATTAAATTGATTTCAAACACTCTAAGCAATATTTGCACACTAGAGTATGCCAGAGGCCAACAATCACCACTCAGATAGGTCCTTGGCTACACTCTACTCTCACTAGGGTGTAGGGTAGGCCCTCTTTTGTGGAGGAAAGCTGGATTAGTGCTCAGAAACTGTAAAAACAGACTGGGTCCAGCAAATCTGAACCAAGTCTATGCTAGGCTAAAAGTGCAAAAAACAGCAAAATGCAGTTAAATACAGTTCAAAAATAACAGCACACAATAAAATACAATGCAAGAAGTTCAGATCAACTAAAAATGATAATTATTTTTCAGTAGCAGGCAGTGGATGCTTCAGATAACAGAGGAGACCAAATGCTTGTTACTAACCTCTGTGCAGCTCTGGTAAATGAAATTAAACTGATTTCAAACACTCTAATCAATAGTTGCACAATACACTGAATCCTGGGCCAACAGTCATCAGGCAGATAGGTCCTTAACTACACTCTACTCTCACTAGGGTGTAGGATAAGGCCCTCATTTGTGGAGGAAAGCTAGATTACTCCTCAGAAACTGTAAAAACAGACTGGGTCCAGCAAATCTGAGCCACGTCTATGCTAGGCAAAAATTGCAGGAAACAGAAAAAATACAGTAAAATACAATTCCAAAATAACAGCACACAGTAAAATACAATGCAAGAAGTGCAGATCAAGTAAAACTAATACTTATTTTTTAGTAGCAGGCAGTGGGTGTTTCAGATAAATTTGGAGATTGATTGCTTGTTGCTAACCTCTAAATTAACCAAAGAGAAGAAACAAGACTGAGCCATATTCCAGCAATCCCCAACTCAGATGGGTCCTTGGCTGCACACTTCTGCCACAAGGGTGCAGGGGGACTTCTTAATGTAAGATGGCTGGTTTTAGTGCTCAAATGATACCAAACAATCTAGATTCAGCAAGCTTGAATCCAGCTTATGCTACATAATGCAGAAGTACTATAAATTCAAAGTGCAGAAAATCATAGTTACAACAGGAAAAAACAGTTGTAATAAAGCAGCAGTTAAATAGAATACTGCCAAAAGAGTCTAGACCACATACCTTCCTAGTGTGAAATAACTGGTCTGGAACCCAAGTGCTTAAACCAGAACAAAGACACTTAGAATAGCAGCCACAATAAGCCTTCACCAGCAATTCTCAGCTTAAAATGGTGTAGGCTACACTCTCCTTGGAAAAGAGCCTAGACCACAAACCTTCCTAATTTAAAATAACTGGTTTGGAGACAAAGTGCTTAAACCAGAACTGAAACTCTTTCAGAATAACAGACACAATAAGTCTTCAACCAGCAATATCCAGCTTAGAAAGGTGTAGGCTATCCTCTCTCGCCACAAAAGTCTAGACCATAAATCTTCCTAATGTAAAATAACTGACCTAAAGCCTAAGTGCTTAAACCAAAACTAACAGGTTTAGAATAACAATTACAATTTAAGCAGGCTACTAATATGCAGTAATAAATGCAGCAGAATAAATGCAATTGAACACTTTTAAGAACACAGTGAGTAGCATTGTCACCTGACAGCAACAGATCCTCTGGTTCAATCTCATCTCATAGCTCTGTTTTTCATAACCATTACTGTAGCAACACAACCACAACTTACATGTCATTTTAAGCCATATTATTTGGCTCACATTTTATTTTAAGCACTCCTTTTTTGTTACCTAATGCCTTTAACTGTAGGCTAGTAATTTCATTTTCTCCACACAAAGCTAAATCCTTTCATAACACTTAGTCCATTTTTTGAATAATCTGCCCTTGTTTCATTATTTCCAATATCAAAAATGATTCCATCTCTTACTATTGACTCCAGTATGTCAGCAAGTTCACAGTCTGACTTATTTCTTCATCTCTGCAATATAAATATTAATAGTCTTTGTAAAACCTTATATTTTAAATAGCAAATATCTAATCAATAGCAAATTATTTTGGAGATCAATATAATTCCTGAGTTTTGCTGTGAGTAGCTGTTTTGTCTTTCTCCACTTGAAACAAAAACACATTGAATTCCTGAATGTTTTCTCCCCCAGTGACACATAGAAGTGTTGCACAGTGCAGCTTTTCAGGGTGTCCAACTAATCATCTCACAATGAGGAATAACTCAAACTTGTTGCTATCTCCGTTTGTTATTTCTGATAGAATACCTTGCAGCAAGAGAACATTGCAGGTGTGTTGGGGCATATTTCCAGTAAGAATTATACACCCATTGTTCCAAACACAGACATTCTTGAAAGTTAATATAGTTCTTCACTTCTGTAGATATATTTATTCAGTTCTTGCATATATTTCTCCATTTTCCAGCTATACCTCTTCACATCTGGCACATATATTCCCATTTATGACTATCTTATCATGAGAGTTATCTCATTCTGTCCAGTACAGCTCTTTTAAGTGTGTACCTTTAACTCCCAGTGGGTGTGGCTTGGGCCTTTAAAAAATTAAGTTATCACTTTACAGTTCTAATAAATACTCATTGACAGAGGTCAAATATCAATACAGTTATGTTTTCCATCATGTATGCTTCATGATAAAATATTCTGATACCTTGTATTTAGCTTGATTTTGGAATTATTAATGCAAATATGAACAAGCAATATCTGACACCTAGAGACGCAGTAGGATGTAACTGCAGAAATGCCTGGAGGCGCACTCAGCTGTAATGAGTTAATAAATAATAGAGAGACACGTGAAGGTTCTCAATAGAAATTTACACAAACAGCAGAGACCTCCAAGACAGAAACTCACTCAACCACCACAACACAGCACAAACCACAAGACACATAGATGACCTCCACAACGTGCCCCTCAACCTAAATCCCTAAGGCTAAACACCTTGCCCAATATGCTAATCATAGGTGACTCAATAGTGAGGCACACAGATGCCCCACTCACTTGGCTGAATAAGGAGAAGGTAACAGTCAGCTGTTTATCAGGTGCCAGAATCAAACACGTCTCACGCACTCGGGTCACTCCACAACAAGTATAAGTATGACTCTGTCATTGTCCATGTGGGTGTGAATGACCTGAGATGCACCTCCCTGGACTATATGAAAAGAGACATGGTGGAGCTCTCGGATTATGTGGCCCAGGCAAGTAGGACACAAGCCCTGAGAAGTTTCCTACCATCACCCAGAATGATACCGCAGTACAAACAAAAAATGATTGACTTCAACAATTGGCTAAGCTTCTGGTGTCATTCTAAGGGGATCCAGTATCTGTCTGCTTGGGATGACATAACTGACAGACATCAATACTTTGCCAGAGATGGTCTGTATCTGTCACCCTTGGGTTTCCGGGTACTGGCTAAGGTGCTTGCCAACTCTATAGTGCCTTTTTTAGGCAATCTGAGGGTCATGCTGCTCAATGCTAGAAGTTTAAATCTCAAGATGCACTCGCTCAAAGCACTCCTCAAAATGGAGAACATTGACATTTGTGCTGTAACGGAGACCTGGTTTAAAGCAGCAGAAAGCACCCCTGCACTACCAGGCTATAACTCATTCCACACCTTTCAGCACTGAAACATGTACCAAAGCTGCAAAGGTGGTGGTGTATCACACCTCCAGACTAGTAGCCCAGCATAACACATCTGAGATTCTTCTTCAGGTACAACTAACATTGGGTAAGATGGTGATCCAGGTAATTGCCTGCTATAGGTCCCCTCCTAGACTCTCACTGCACGTTTCTAAGCACCCTGAAATCTGTCAAGGTTCAACCCAACACTCTGTTACTAGGAGACTTCAACTACCCCTCCATCATCTAGAAAAACTACTCAAGCACCAATACACTGGCCCAACGCTTCCTGGAATTCATCAATTCCAGTGCCCTGGACCAGCTCATTCTGAACCCCACTAAAGGAAGCAACATCCTTGACCTGGTTATTACTAACATGGGCAACCATTGCTCTACACCAATAGTTAATCCCTCCCTGATCAGATTCAACCATAAACTAATCACCATGGAAATCCACATCTCACCCACACACCCCTGCAAAGGTAACCATCTTGAAAAACTTCTTCCAAAGCTGACTTTGGACTCCTAAAAACAGAGATGGCTAACTTCATTTGCACCCATGCCAATGGAAAATAGCTGCATTACTGCCGAGTCATACACCAATGCACTGTACAAACATGTACATAAATGCATGTAACTAGCCATACCCAACAGAACCAAGATGCTCTCCTCCAAAAAAAGGAAGCAAATCTGGTAGTCCCCTGCCATTAATAAACTCTACAACAGAAGGAAGAAACTGTTACAGATAAAGGTGAAGTCCCAAGACTGGTAAAACTCCCTTATTAGCCTCAACAAAAAGTTGAGATCTCTCATCAAATCCTCTAAAGCCAGCTATGAAGGCAGAATTGCGCCAGACACTAAAAACAATCACAAAGCCTTCTATAGCTATATCAAGAACCTCCACAGCAATACCCACATTTGCTCTGAGATACTGCACAATGGTACCACCTATACTCAGCCAACAGATATTGCCAATATACTGGCTAACAGATTCAGTGCCAACTTTACCCCTCTCTCCCCCCTAAAGGGCCAATCACAATACTGGAAGAATGCCAGGCACCCAGCATTACTGCAACACAGGTTAAAGCTGCATTGTCCAAGGCCAAGAATACAGCTTCCATGGGACCCAATAATATCCCTGGCTGTGTTCAACATGAACTACAAAGTGAACTGGCACCACATCTGTGTGCCCTATTCAGTCACCTCAGGCTTTGTCCCTTTAGAATAGTGCACTGTTATAGTCATCCCTCTCCATAAAGAGGGAGCGACTACAGACCCTGGAAATTATCACACCATTAGCCTGATGAGTCTGATATGTCAAGCTATGGAGCACGTCATCATGGACCTGATTAACAAAGATATAGGAAATCTCCAAACTCTAGACCCCACACAATTTGGCTTTGTGAAAGGAAGATCATGCCTGCTCAACCTGGTTGACTTCTTTGAGTCAGTCAGCAGGGCTGTGGATTAAGGTAAGGCAGTGCATACAGCCTACATCGATCTGGCCAAGGCCTTTGATTCCTTCTCACTCAGGAAATATTGGTAAACTCACCAAACTAGGCATCAACCCCTATATCACTAGATGGGTTGCAAATTGGCTCACAGATAGAACACACAGTGTGAAAGTAGCGGACTGCAAGTCAGATTGCTGACCAGTCATGAGTGGAGTCCCACAGGGATTGGTCCTGGATCCTCTCCTGTTCAGCATCTACTTTCAGAAGTCTAGGCCAACACAAAGGGACTCTGTCTGACTAAGTTTGCAGATGACTGCAAGCTGGGAACCATTATTAACTCCCCAAGTGATGCAGACATCCTACAAAAAGGCCTCACTGAGACCAATGACTGGTGTCGAAACCATGGCCTTAAGCTTAACACCAAAAAATGCATTGTCATTCCCTTTGGTAAAAACTCAGTTCCCACTAAATACCACATCAATGGGAGCCCACTGAGCACTGAAGGCATTATAAGAGATATGGGGACGCAGGTTGACAGCAACCTCTCCTTAGACCACCACATTGCCACTGTGGTCAGAAAGTCCTTCTATGTGGCACATCTCATTAGCAAAGGTTTTGCATCCAGGAAGAAAGAGATCATCATCTCTCTTCTCTTCCCTCAGACCAATCATTGCATATAATGCCCCATTTGGCATGTACCTCACCAGACACATGCAACAGCTGGAGAAGCCACAGAAGTACCTCACAAAGAGGATCATAGACATTAAACACATGTCCCACAAAGACAGACTCAAAGACTCCAGCTGTTCTCTGTCTCATATCTCCTACCTAGAGGTGATCTCTGCTTGACTTAACAAAGCCATGTCTGACCCAGCTCTGTTAGAAATGCTGCATCTAAAGAAATCCCAATCCCTCCGCACCACACGCTCCAGAGACCTCAACTTCATTACCACAATCAACAGAACATGCTGGAGGGACAGGTTCCTCACTCAGAGACTGCTCATGCTCTGGAATAGACTTCCCAAACATGTCAAGCAGAGCACCTTGCTGCCCCTCTTCAAGAGAAATCTTGATATGTGGATGAGTAGTAGAAAGTTCACCCCGGGTATCACTCAAGTGGCTGTACTTGATAGAGGCACTGGGAACTAATGTCAGGCAGCACAATGCCAGGACACTTCTATGGGCTAGGCTTATAAAGGCTCCAGGACCATTAGCCTAATATACACTTATGAACCTATGTAGTCTAGCCTCTTTGTGATGTATATTCAAACTGAAACTTCTGTACAAAAAATGTATATTATAAGACACAACAGTTTCTAAAGCATATATAATACTGTGACCCAAGTTTTCTACAAAAATAGCAATGGCTGACCCATGTGACACCTTCCCTTTGTGTTGTAATTTCTGATCCACAGTGTGAGAAACCATGCACTAAGCTGCTTAGCCTGTACCAGTTTTAGCATGCCATCTCCTGTACTGTAGATGCCACTTTTTTCAGTGAAGTTCTGATTAAATATACAAGGTAAACAGTGAAATGCTTTCATGATATCTGCAAGTATACCAGATGTTGCTTTGCCAATGCTAACCCATACTGGTTCCTGCATCCATGGGGTGGTACATGGCCATTTTCCCTATGATTATGGTTACTGCTATTATGCTCATCCCTGATAAAGGCAGCTGTGGTGTTGGTGTTCAGGTTAAATGGCTATCTGCCACAGCCTGGACAACCTCCTTGATAATGATGTTGTACAGTATGGTATACAAAATCTTGCTCATCTTGTCCAGTGAGTACTGTATAGCCCCTCCCACAATGTCAAGGCATCTGAAGCAAGCTTTAGCAGTACAAATGCATTCTTAGCACCAATATTGTTTGCCCATAGGTACCGTTATTAGATGTCCTTTTATAGGTTCATAGGTTTATAAGAAATTAGGTTAATTGTAGATTACTAGGCTAACAACTCAACAGCCCTTACAAGCCTAGCCAGTGCCATCCAAATGTTAACCAATTTTTGAGCCCTAGGGGCTAGAGGATGGCTTAGGTATAGCTTTGACTATTTTACAGACTGGCCCGGTCCATAAGGGACATAGGCACTACTCCAGGAGTGAGTTTACAAATCTCCATCCATTGCTCCAAACTGCATTTGAAGAGGGCCAGGGAAGGGCTCTGCTTAACATGAATAGGAAGCCTGTTCTAGAGAAAGGTTAATCTCTGAGACACACATCTGTCTTTCCAGCATGTTTTGTTTGAGTCACAGACCAGGTTTAGATCCCTAGATTTGGTAACCCTCATGCTGTTAGTCTTGAGAATGTGTAGCAGTTCCATCAGGGCTTGATTTGTGAGTGCCTTGTAGGTTAGCATAGGTCACCCCTTAATAGTCGGTAGGAGACAGAGTAAAGGCTTTTAATCTATACGCATAGTACAAGTTGTTTACACTCTGTATTTTCTTTGTGAGGAACCTCTGAGATCACTTTTAAGGGTCCAGGATGCTATAATGATGTCACCACACAGATCTTATAAGCTATGGCTCAAGGGGGGTAGTTTGGATCACCTGCAACATGGACACTTTTGTGGGATCAACTACCTCACATGTATACTGAAATACAATTCTGCATTACTAAGTACTGTGCAAAGTATACTTACCAACAAGATGCCTGTAAAGGAAATTTCACTGTTGAAAACAATGGCAAAGGTTAAATATGTGCCAGAGGGCAGCATCATGCACACTGCCAGACATATTAGATACAATGTCATCTATACTGCAGACCACCTGTCAGTTCAATGAATTGTAGCCTTTCATGACGAAACACACAAACACTCCAGTTCAGATGAGGTGTTAACTTACTTGTATCATGTGGGAGATCAGTGGCGCCCAGGACAGAAGGAACGAGGACAATGTTGTAAAGGACTGCTTAGAAATGGCTATTTATTGTTCTGTCCAGGAACAATTGATATGCCCACAAACTGCATTAACACATTCAGAAACTTGTTATGATCCTCAGGGTGGAGGACTGAGAGACCTGCAGTGTATCTCCCAGTGTATCCCCATTTGGTTGTTTTTTCATTCTTGAGGCAAGCATGGATAAAATAATATATATTTTTGTGTCCAAGGACACAGGAGAGCCAGCCAGTCTTTGGGTGCCATATTGGTTTTTGCATGTCGCAGATGTTGTGTAGTAGATGTCATTACTGATCCTTGATCATTTGGTCAGTCAACTCTTTAAACTCTTGATACATCAGACGTAAGGGGTTGTCACTATACTCAGATGCTCAGCATAGATCCCTGTATTACCTGCTTTATATGATGTTGGTTGAAATGAAAATTCCTATTGTGATACCAAATAATTCTGCAATGTGGGCAACTATTCCTCTATATGCTGAGTCAATTTCTAGTTGTACATTTATGCAGAAAAATCATGATCAACATTGTTTCTGAATTACACACAAGTCACTAGCAAAATATATATATATATGTATATACTTTTTCTTTCAGCTTCACAAAAGTGATAATCCTTCATATTCTTCCATGAAAAAACTAAACTTTGCTGTATCTAGTCTGCCCATAATGGATACCAGATAGATGGCCTTTTTTCTGCCAGTCTTAAATGATCTACCACACTGCAGGCAATAACATGTGGCTGAGATTCATGGAAAATTAAAGTACTGCTTGGTGTAGTTTGAGCTATGTGATGTAAATCTTCTACAGGTATAAGCATAGGATCATAGTAAAAATAAAATTAAAAGATGTCAGTAGTGCAGCATTGGGTCCTGGTTGTGATAATATGTAAGTACCGTTCATACATGGTTACTAAGCTAACTATCCTAAAGGGCCTTTTTTGATGTTTCTCAAGTGTAATTGACAGGTTTTGATAGCACTCATTTTCAGGAATTATAGCCTGGGCATGAGTGGTCATTTCAGGGATTATAGCCTGAGCATAAGTGTTCTTTTTAGGGATTATAGCTTGGGCATGAGTGGTTATTTTAGGGATTATAGTTTGGAAATGAGTAGTCATTTCAGGGAGTACAGCTTGGTCATGAGCGGTCATTTATTTACAAGATTCTTCCATCTATTAGGAGCATGGGTGACAGACCAAGGTAAAATTATGATTCTGCATTACAACTGTCAACATCTTACTGAAAGACATCTGGACAAAGCCTAAAGTAATGGGGGGACGATACTGCTCTTATAAACTTAGAGAGGTATTAGAATAACAGATTGTGTGTTAGTATGCATTTTCTTGAGGATATGAAGTCTAAAACTCAAATGCCTGTCATTATTTATTGACTTCAATTAACATTGATTTGCCAGAAAACTACTAATTTTATGAGGAATAGATCAAAAATATGAGGCAAAAATCTGGGCAGCTGGGAGGTATGTTTCCCATCCACTTATCCAAGTTGTGCCTGAATAAATGCAGGGAGAAATTCTGCTTCACATGGAAGAGAAGCCTGTTTCTGCAACATAATGGTACTTGTGGTTCAGTGGCCTGAGTACGTGTGTAATTTGGTGGATCCTGGCCCCTGATAAGTAACTGACAGTAACCCTCTTCTTGCTTAGCCTGGTGAGTGAGACATCAGTGTGTGTCACAATGGAGTCTGCTATGACTAGAATGTTGAACTGTGTGGAAATTTGCTTTATAGTCTTACCAGCTGAGACAACATGAGCTGTTGCTGTAAATGCTGGGGTGGTTGTTGCTTTGGTGAAATGTCTGTGAGGTGGCTAACGATACTTATTATTACAACCATGTCTGGGAGACCTAGTGGTTTCAGTAAATTACTCTTAACAGCCTCATGATTTTCCTGTATTTAGTGTGTCATCTAGTTTGTGGTATTGTGTATTACTGATAACCTGTTTGGCAGTTGTAGTAGGTGTATGTGAGAGGCTTGCCTTCAGTGACATAGAATAACTACGTCTCTCACACACTGTGTCTGACTGTTTAAGAATTAGGTGGTTATCAGTGAATATGAGGCAACTGCTGGCTACAGTAGAAAGGTGGAAATTCATAGTCCAGGTTGTTTATGGTTTGGACTGTAAGTGGTGTAGTACCATTACATGATAGTTCAGTGCCCAGTACAATGAGTTGATGAGCAAAGACAGGGAGGAGCTTCCAAAACTCACGTTCCAGTAGTGGTGGGCAGCTAAAATGCCACCAAGTATAAACAAATAACTGCAACTGGGCAGTGTTGCCCAGTGTCACACTGCCAGCCCAGCTATTGGGAATTTTGTAAATAATTCTATGTCATTTGTGAATATTGATATGATTTATACAGATGTGTGTGTAAAGTACTGAGCTAAAATGTAACCGCTGCATGCCCCATTGGAATAGAACAGGAATGTATCTGCTCTATTGTGACTGTTTAGATGCATTATGTTTAATGGAAACTGGAACGCAGGATGTTAACTTGAAAAAAATATTCAGAGAAAATAGTTGAAATTATTTTTTTTAAAATCACTGGGCCATAAACAGAAGATGGTATCTTTCAGCTTCAGTGCAGTAGAAGGCATGATGTCTAGAGCTGAAAGTTTTTTGTATTGTCTTGAAGGAGAAATAATTACTGTTTGAAATGTAGAAGTGTTTTATTGTTTTATGACATCCAGTATCTGCAAACATCTGATATATGTACTTTTCACAGAGAGATGCTAAATTCTGTTAGTTTCTGACAATGGGGGTTTAGCATGGGAACTAAAAGTCAGGTGACAAAAAGTTATGTCATCCTAGCTAACCCAGCAGTAATATTTGCTATTAATTTAAGAACTCTCTCAGAAGGAGACTATGCATTTTGTATCTGTCTTTGACCTGACAACATCAGCTAGAAGATTCATTCTCCACACTTGCCTTGCTGTAAGTATTTTTTAGGGTATAGTAATTCTTTTAAATTCAGATAGGAATATAGTAATGTATAGTTTAGATGCTTTCTTTATTTGAGACTGTCCTGCAATGTTGTTTTAAATATTTCTTGTGATTTTGAACTCTGATGTAACTGATTACTTACTGAGTATTGTCTTGTTCTATTATTTATTATTAAATATATTTAAACCTTTTAATTGTGGCTTGTCTATTTAGAGATATTTAAGGTCTTAGAGTACATGCATATCTATATGGTGATGCTGTACAGGCCACTCCTAAATAGCCTTGCTCTTCGTCAGACTACCATTTGGATTAATAGTAACATTACACAGTAAATCTTTTAAGAGTTGTCTGATGGATCATTGGACAGAGAGGGCACTGAAGATCTAGGTTTGGCCACTCAGCTGAGATCTCACCCCTATAGCTGTACCAGCGGGGGGTCTTATTAGGGATCTGGAGAAAGAGGGAGAAACCAGCCCCAGGCTGACTGTGATCTCTGCATGCTCTTAAGGGAAATTGCACTTTACTGAGTGTGTACTTGTCATCCTCCCAGAGTGTACATTCCCCAGTGTTGCCATTGGTGAGGATTGAGGCTCCTTGATTACTGGGCCAGAGCAGGGGTGTCATACCCAGATATACTTGCTCATTCCCCAAATGCCTTCATTCCATGCACTGTACACTAGTGATATTGTTTATGAACACAGCATCTCGTTTTCATAAGATAACATAAAGAGTGTGCTTGTTTCCCAGAGCATTCCTCCATCCCCATCTCCAATCTCACTCTTATCTCACATAATTATAAGTGTTGCACTCAACATCCAGAGTAGCCCCATCCACCACTTCCCATTTAATGTAAATATTAAATATAGTTTTAATCAGCAAAAGTTACCCGTAATCCATTAGAATATAATACTTGTCTTTGTGGCAGACACCCCCTCATGCCAAACATTTCCACATGCCCTGCACAATAAAGAGAATAGTTTATTGTTAAGGTTATCCTTTGCCACATCTCTCATTTTCCAGGGTGGTACTTATAGAGCTATGCTGTATCACTTTGGTACTTACTGCCTTAATGAGGCATATCAGCATGGCTAAAGTCAGTTGTGTAGCTCAGAAGGCATACATGGTACAAAAGTCATATATGCATGAGCAAACAAGGGCAGGACAGAGATGCATGCAGTAGGGGCCCATGTAATAGAAATGATCGAAGAAGTGATCATTCCATATTTTCCCAGTATAATTACAAGTGATTTATAATATAGATACCCAGTTTGGTCTCCATATTGCAAAATACCTTTTTAGGTTACTCGAAAAGATCCAAAGAAAAATCATCAAAAAAATAAGTGGGCAAATACCTTGACTTACAAGAAAACCCTAAGATTGTTAAACTTCTGCTGTTTTTCATATAGAAAGCTAAGCAGGGCATCATTGTGGCATATGACACAAGCAAAGACCAGTTTTTTTTTCTGTGAATGCTTAGGAATGAGATGATTAAATAATACAGACTGTTAGGAAAATGCAAGCAAAGTAATAACACAATTAACTGGTTTTGTGATAGCATTGTCAAAACATTGAATTATTTACCAAATGAGAGCGTTGAGACCTACAGAGCAAAATGGGCGACTTTTATGTGGATTACAAATTTCTTTGTAGGCATGTATGGCTAATAGTGTCGTTACTGAAGTAAGATGAAGAAGCTAAACAAAGGCACATACCTCACCACTAATTTTATGATGTCATAGGAACAATATGGCCTTTTATGTAAAAAAGCATCAAGTCATCTAATGCCAAATGACAGGGTTATATACTATAATGTTAGGTGATTTAGCTAGCTTCAGATCTATATCTTTTTTTACTGAACAGAAATTATAATGCAATAGTGTAACATGCTAATAAATACTCCTTATCAAGTAAAAAAAGACATAAAGTCTTCATATCATAGTGCACCATGCCAGGGTCTGTAGGTTTGAATCATATGCTCCCACCTTACTGTGCAGGCATGGCGCAGCAAGGAATAATAATTTGTATTCTATTGTTATGGGAGCCGTGTAGTAACCAGACAGCTATAGAAATATATACAGTGCATTTATGTAGTACATTGTAATACATTCTGTTCTTTTCATTCTAGCAAACCGGGATTTGGCTTCCATTATTTCTGAGGTCATGATGTATGTTTTAATTGTGGTCCTCACCATTTGGCTTGTGGCTGAAATGCTTTATTGCTATAAGAAAATAGCTGCAGCTGGAGAAGAAGCATTACAAGAAAATGCGTAAGTACTAAAATACCATTATTTATTTATTTTATATATTTTTATTCTAACTGGACAGAACTCATTTTCAGTGATGGCAATGCAGAAAACCTCCAATACAAATTATATATAAGTTGTGAAATATCTAATAAAATATTTATCACATATTCATTCAAGTACACAGAGAAAATACAAAAGCACTAAAGCACTATTTGTATGTAACATAATGTACAGGAACATTTTCATTTCTTCAGCATACAAAAAATTATTTATTCAACAAATTGCACTCGTATTATTACACAAATAAAGCAACATGAAAAATGAGTTACACCCAATTAAGAGGGTGCATTTTATATATATATATATATATATATATATATGTATATATATATATATATATATATATATATATATATATATACACATACATACACACACACACACACACACACACATATATATATATATATATATATATATATATATATATTTGTATACACACTCACACATACATACACACACATATATATATATATATATATATATATATATATATATATATATATATATATAAAATGATTATAAGTGATCAAAATGTGTAAATCTTGAAAAGGCAATACCGACACTAAACACATTGAACATTCATACTATTGAAAAGCACCAACACTGAACCCACAGAAGAAAGCAAAAAAAAAATAATTTCTTTTTGTGACCTCATCACCAAAACCCTCCACAACACTAATGCAAATTTGTCTGAATAGTGGTAGCATTATGGAAACTTTTTTTTTTTTTTTTTTTAGGTAATGGGTAGGGTTAGGGCCAGCGGCAGGGTCAGAATTAGCCCACATGACTAAGGAGGGGCAGATTGTGGAGGTAATGAAGTCAATGATTCCAGTTCTCAGAAGTCTGTTCTGTGGATTTCTTTAGTACACAATTGAAAGTTTTAGTAACTCTGCACTAGCCCATGAGTTTGGGGGTGGTGCACTGAATTTTTACTGGTTTAATTTAAAACATTGGCAAAGGTTCATAAATGGGGTTCCCCTGGCTTATGAATATTTCTTCTGGAATCCCTACCCTGGGAAAAGTAATACTAGTGCTCTGGCAATTACCTTAGCATTGGCTTTTTACAGGGGTTCTGCTTCAGGAAACTCAGTGTCATATAGTCTATAATCTCTACACTGTATTGGTAGGTATTACTAGATTTTATCAATGGACCTGCAAGTTCTCCATGGCTATCATTGTGAATATCACTTCACTAATAGGGATAGGTATCAATGGCCTCTGTACCCAAGATGTGGTGCCATATCTTTGCATTCTGGATAAATGGCATGGAAGATTTCAATGTTTTTCATTACATAAGACAAGCATAACCTAGCAACATTTTTAGCTATAATTTTGTCCATCCCAAATATCCTGTCAAAAATATGACTGTATGTCAGTTTCATCACATTTTCTAATAGGTTTCAACACAAATAATCGGTGCAGTATTTCTTACTTTATCTTGGTTTACCTGTCAATGTGTCATTCATCATCTCATGATATGGGTATAGGATTGAACATATCTGCATCTATGTTTATTCTTCTGTACTAGATGTATTTTCTCTGGCCCTCCTTAAAATACTATCTTTGCATTGTGCTTTCTTATAATTTTCTTTGCTTAGCTGCAAATCTGCCAAGTTATGAATACTTTTAACAATATGCTGACATGAAGTAGAGAGTATAGCATTTTCGCCTACAGGTACAGGTATAGGCTTTCCTTATTCCTTTATTCTCTAGTTCCTTTCCTGCAAAAAGCAACTAATACCAGTGTCTTTCTTGTGCTTTTAATTTTTTGTAGCTTTTTTTTTACTTTAGTAACTTCCATTTCAATGTGGCGACCCCTAACCGGGAAAAGCCGAAAGAATCAAACAAAGTAACTTCCATTTCAATAAGTGCCTTCTACTGAGTATCTTGTTTCTAACCTGCCCCCTTTTTAACATTAAGATTACAGAGGGGAATGAATCTAGGACTCTGTTCAGCTGTTCAGGTTCTAGTCCTCTCTTAGTAGATTTATCAGTTATCCCACCCCTACCCACCATTTCCACGTAGTATTCCTTTGTAAGTTAAAGGGTTGAAATCGTATGATGAGGTTCCGTATTATGCACTAAAGCATTTTCATTTTCAGTTCTATACTGACTTCTTTCATAAATGTAACAGCTGGGATCTGGTAAGAAACAATAGCAAGTTTCTAATATCAAAAAGTTCTGCTATCCCTTCCAATTAAAATTTAATTATAGTTCCTTTTAAAGTTTCTGCACATTACTCTTTCTCTTTTATCAGGACTGTTTTTTTTTAGCAGTGTGTCAGGGCACAGCTGCCTTCCTCCACTTTTACTAGACATATTCTAGACTGCATGGTCTTAACAATGTGTCAGTTTTACATTGGGGGCATAGTCTTTCCACAGACTGTCTAACCGTACTCCCTCCACCCATAATTTCCACAATACCTTGATATGAGGGAGGCATTAGTCAGTTATATCATCAGGTGTTAAATTAGTTATCAAAGCCAGAGTTTGAATTTCTACATGTATGAAAGGAAATGTCTTCCTGACTCCAATGACATATTATTTCCACCTTCCTCTTGTAATTTTTTTCACATCTATAGATATATGTTTCATTATATGTGTGACCATCCTGCAAGAAACTATTAGCCCTTTCAATTATTTCCAATCCACCAATACCACATATTTGGCTAACTTGGTAGCAGCACAGAGACAATATGCTGATTCTGCTACCATAACTTCTGCTTTATCAAATTCCATTAGAACAATTTAATTCTCAGCATGTTGATTTGAAATAATATGTTTGACAGGCACAGGATTTATATTTTCTTAACCAGCATGTTGGCTTGAAATCACATTTTTGTTAGGGACAACATTGCCATCACTAGATAAAAAATGTCTGACAGATATTTAGATCTCACAGACATTTGTATATTAATAAATCCAGGCTTTAGTTGCTCAGTTTTAAACAATGCTTCATTAACTAGTTATCTTTCAGTTCGTACAATCCATTTACTCTGAAAAGGCCATTTATGTAAACTACATGGGAGTGTCATTTTGGATTTATCAACCATTAAAATATTTTTCATTTTACTTTTGTGATTCACTTCTGGTTTTAACTGCAATTTTAAAATACGCTTTATATCAGTCATTTGAGATATTATCATTTTCCTTAAATCAAATATCCAGTTAGGAAATTTCTCTACTTACATCTCTGAAGACACCAGCTCAAGCTAGCTTTTTTTTTTTAGTTTTTAATAGTTTGTATAATCAGTATCTTCCAAATTGATCTACAGTATGTCACGAGTGCTTCATCTTATAGTTATGAAGACAAAATTTTAGTCCAGTCAGACTAGGTCCAAGTCTCCTGGTTGGCATATCTTTCAAAGGCAACATACTATGTCTCAATGCCAGAATTTTTCTCAGCTTCTTTAGTGATGTGGTGATCTTTGGGAATGTTATCATAAATGGCATCATATCCATCTCTTCATATAGACCAATTAAATGTTTATCAATAGCATCACTTCTCTGGGCAGCCAGGGTGGTGCAGCGGTTAGCATTGCTGCCTCACAGCAAGAGGTTTTCCAGCTCGATTCTCAACTGGAGTGCCTTCTGTGCAAAGTCTGCATGTCCCCCTGTGGTTGCGTGGGTTTCCTCCGGGTGCTCCGGTTTCCTCCCACATTCCAAAGACATGCTGTAGGTGGATTGGACACTCTAAATTGGCCTTAGGTGTGAGTGTGTGCCTTCTGTGGAAGGTTGGGCGCTGGGCTGGCAACTCAACACCGTGATCCGCTGTGGTGACCCCTAACCGGGAAAAGCCGAAAGAAGAAGAAGAATAGCATCACTTCTCTCCTGAACAGACATACTCATCTCCTGAAGAGCCATTATATGCTGACACACATTGTGTCAGTCTGCACCAATGTCTCTGTGAGTCTCCTGTTCTCTGGCAAAATATCATAGTTTATTCAGTGATGAACCCTCTTTACCCCAGAGCAGTAACTAAGGAGCCTCAATCCTCACCACTGTCTCCTGTAAGGGAGTGCCTCTAAAAGCAGGGCTAGAAATATGCAATTTCCCCTAAGGGTACACTGAGAGCAGGCTCTAAATCTGGGACTAGAATATATGCTTCACTGCTGGTCCCCAAATAAGTATCCACATCAACCCTTCAACCACTGCAGAGCACTGTGTCCCAGTTCTAGGTATCTGACAGACTCACTCTTAAATGTCTAATATTCACACATATACACACTCTTGGGAAAGACTGATACAGATTTACCTGTGATGTTTCTTTGCCCAAATTACAAGGTAACAGCTGCCACCAGTCAAATATCACAATACCCTTCAAAAGGTGTGTTCAATAAAATTGGGTAAAATAGATATTGATACAAATGGTAGCATGTAACCCAAGCAGTAATGCTTTCCGGAGTAGCCCTGGTGTTATCACAATTAAAAGTATTCACTAAATAACTAGCCTCAATGAGAAGGAGTAAAATATTTAATAATAAAAAGGATTTAAAACATTTAAATATTGAATAACAGATTCCAATAGACAACAGAGTTTCACACACAGAAATTATGACAATAATACTGTAGGATAGATCTCACATTGATTTTAGAAAACCTCTAACTAGCTATAGTTCCCTGACTATCTGAAGATTAACTGTCCCTGTGTAATTTAAATAACTCAGCAAGGCAAGATTATACTCTTATTTCTGCAAGGCAAGATGAAGAACTATGTCTACACTCCAGGCTGTTGTCTGTCCTCAGCGACTGGAACAACTAGTCTGGAAGCAACTGGACTACTACTGCTGAACAGCTCTGGAAACAACTGAATAAAAACTAAACAACTGACTCAGAACCTGCTTTTATAGCATATTTTTTTAAGTTACAGTCTTCAGCATAATGTTACTCATTTTTATTGTCCCTTTAACTATGTACAGTCTGCATGTTATTTCCCAGAAACAGCAGCATTTATTAAAGTTGTGGAATTTCAAAAGCAAAATTCCACATATTGATCTTTCATGATAAAGTGTTCTTATGAAAATAATGTCATTTTTTATCAAGAAAAATGCTGTGTGCTGCTTTCCTAGTATCAACAGCACATGTAAAAGTAATGCATTTAATTTTAACTATTTATTGTTACTTTTTGGCAAAATGCTGTTGCTTGTTTCCCTGAAACAATTTTTGTCTACACAACTTTAGTTACAAACATTCATGTACAGGAATAGGATAGCTCAATATTTAGTATTTTAAATGCTTATTTATTTTTTGCCCTGCCCACTTAAACCACATCTCACCAACCAAATCTCTGCATTGCCATAACCACTTATCTTCTCAAGCATATGCCTTCCATACATTGTTAACTGAGAGAGAGAGTGAGAGAGAGACAGCAGTGGGTCAGTCTTACCCCTAGCATTTTAGTCACCAAGTTTCAGTTCTTCAAAGTATCCCATAAGGCATTGCACTGGAGAGGATTTGTCAGACTTCCTTGTGCAAATCCAAGGTAACCAGAAGTATTCCCTCTTCTTAAAATCCGACTTTCCGGCACCACATAGGTTGTTATTTCATTCAAATCCAACTCCCAATCTTTATGGAAAAACATGCTGTCACTGTGTAAATGGTAATTTTATGCATTCATTAATCTTTAGTGATATTTCTGTGAAAAATACCTTTGTAGTAGGAATAACCTTCATTTGAATATAGAGTGCAATATGTTTATTGTGTACATTAATTTACAAACACCAGAAGGTGAAGACTGGGTACCATACCCAATAAATACATATATTCAGAGGATATAAAAAGTAATATCAGAACAAATAATTATAATAAATTGTAGTTATTAGAAGTTATTCCAGCTGACCAAATCACCAGCAGTACATTTGCTCATCCTACAGTCATTATTCATATAAGCTAAGCAATTTTGTGCATATTGCTTGGTTGTTCAAATGTTTACATAAATATGAAAATTATGATAAGATGTATAGTGAATGAATTAATATCTCTGCAGCTGTACTAAATGGAAATTTTGAAGCAAGAATGTAATATTGCTCATCATATATGTCTTAAGCTAAAACACTTCATTTGCTTGTATGCAAAATGTTTTTGGCAATTATTATCCTAAGTATGTACAGACAATGTAGATGCCTAGAAGCATCACTAGAATGATAATTGAGAAGCCTCCTGGAGACTTCACTAGGTTTTATTATATTCTGACTATCCCAGTAATTATAAAGGCAGGTGACCTGTGAATATTTTCATATGTATCTATTTATTAATGGGCTTTCAGTGATGACAACCATTAAAGACAACAACCAGCATTCATAGAAAATGCCATAGCTGTACAACCTACATTGCCCAGATGTTCTGAGATGTAATGCACTGCAACTTAGCAATTCATCCACATTTCCAAAAGGGTGACATCTTATTATCTGACTATGAATCACTCTGAGTAGATGGAACAGCTACTCAGTGGAGACCTACCACCTGTGGTACTATAATGAATAAACCACATGCAGCCATTCTAAAGACAGACACACAGACACTGACACACATGCACACAAACACACTCAAATAGACATTGCTTTTCTTTTTTTTTTTTTTTTTTAATAGCAAATGCTTTTCTGTCAACTCAGGGAATGTCAAACACAACATAATGAATCACAATTCATCAAAGGCAAAGAGATGAAGAAACATGGACATACCTCCATGCAGGATCCATGTTAATGTCTGCTCTAGAGTTTTGATTGATAGTGTTTTGATCATTTGTGGGTGGCATTTTGTGCAGCAATGAAATAGAGTTTAAGAAATGCATGTATAAACTATATACACACCCATGTGTGCCCCACCCCACCCCCACACACACACTCACACACTCTGGCCAATGTTAAACAACTTCATTTCCTACAATAAAATGATAATTATCAAGTTTGCAGTCCTTTCAATATTAAGCAAAGTATAAAAAAGGGAAAGTGTTCATGATGGTTACATTTCAGGGCATCCTACTGTATATACTGAACATGGACAGACACATGAGAAACTGTCAATGGACTGTGTGAATATCATAGCTGAGACTATATAACACAAAGAACTCTGATACTGTTGGATACAAACTGATGAAACGGATGCTAAGGTTATAAAGACAATATGAATAGTGTAAGGATGAGACAGTAGTCTTAGTTAATGAAAAAAACTTCTTAAAAGGAACAAGACACATACTTAAGAACTGCACAAAAATAAATAAATCATGAAGCCCACCTCAGTATATTAAAAATACTTTAGCAGTCATCATGGAGAAGCTATGTTTTCCAGCCATGTATAAGGAGATAGCGAAGATGTTTAAAGGCTATTTTTTATGCCAGACCAACAAAAGAAAAAAAATAACAAGAATGTAACTCTAACATTGTCAGAACTGAACAGCAATAAACAATTGCATAAATAATAGAAACATTCAGATGAATATAAAAATTATCAAATGTCAATTTAAATAATTATCACTGTCAAATGTACCAAATGTAAGGCCTCCTTAACTGCTATAAATAATGGATATCCAAAACATCATAACTCAAAGTGTGAGACCTATAATTCCAGGCTCCTTGAACTAAGAAAAATAAAATAAAAATATTAGCCAGCCTAGTGGCATAGAGAAAAAAAAGTCCTGCCCATATGGTTCAAGTTTGATTAATGTCCCATACAACTGGCAGTTTTGGTAGGAAAGATGGGCAGTGCCTATCCTGAGGGGGTGGGGAGTTGGCTCCTGGCCAACAGGCCTGCCTGTCCAGTGTTGCATGCTGAAGGTCTCAAAATCACCAAAAACAGGAGTCGGTCCAGCTTAGGGAGCCAAACACTGTAGCTGTTGCTCCTGTCTCACATGTGAAAGAGCACACATGGGTGAGTATAGTGGGAGCATAGGAAGTTGCTGCATTTGTGCAGGTATGTACTTCATCAGCAAGGGAATGGATAGGACCATAATAAAAACATGCTCAATGAAGAAACATCCCCAGCATCCCAACCCACTAGCAAAGGCTCTATGGATGGATCATTTGCCACTGGAGAGGAATGATGGTCAGCAGGCAGAAGGGAGATAAAGTTAAAAAATAGTGCAAATAAAAGAATCTCAATTCATATTAATGCTATTAAAGCATATTTACAGGATTTCTTCACCAATCTGTACCCCCACATTCCCTACTAACTCTGAAATTGCTGGTCCTCAGAGTAAGAGGAATACTGTGATACACTGACTTAGAAATGATCCCATTTTTCACTTTTAGGTTCACATTTCCAAGTAGTGCAATTGTGTTCCTCACAATTTCAGTGGCAACCCATATCCAGGATTCCTAGCTGTGCGGCTTGTCACATCCACATCAGTTCACACAGTAATACCCATCCTGTGCAACATTTTTGCAGGTTTTGGAACTGCAGAGACTAGAATAAATGACAGTATTACTCCCACTTTTAGTTTGCAGTTCAAATAGTTCTGTGAAACATAGGAAACAAAACACTGGAAGATGGCCCCAAGTCAATTGCATGTCTGAAAATATGTAAAGCAATAAGTATTGCAAATGTCAAAGGTGTGCCATGGAGGTAGCAATCAAACAGCATGCTAAGAGGGGAGTACAGAGGTTCCATCAATGCTACAACCTGCCAGAAAAATAATTAATCTAATTTAAAAATAAAATTCCTTCTATGAATGAGATAAGGGTTCTTCTATCTGATTTATGTTTAAGAAAATGAAGCGATATGTTGGTTCAAAAAGACAAGCCACAGTGAACACACACTTTATATAAGAAACAAATCTGCTTGAGTATGAAATAGTAAAACAAATATTCATTTTTATTTTACTACAAACCATGTAAGACATGGAAGGTTGTATGATAGCTATTCACAGCACAGCCCATAACACATCCCATAACAGATCACATAGTATATCCCACAACAGATCACCTAACACATCCCATATCAGATTACATAACATATCCAATAAGAGATCACATAAGATTTCACATAACATATCCCATAATAGATCACATAACATTTCCCACAACAGATCACCTTCCCATAACATATCCCATAGCAGATCACATGACACATCCAATAACAAATCCCATTACAAGACAGTTCTTATTTTTAAAACATGTTTTTGATGATTATGTTGAATGTGTTTATTCACCCAATGCAATAAGTGACAGTTTGTCCAGTGATCCTATTGCTAGAGATAATTTTAACTTTGTAAGACTACTATTCAGAAGGTCAAAGAAACTTGTCTAATTTTGTATGTGGACAAAAATTATGTATTTTTTTCTCTTTGCAGCTTGCTTGAAATGTGGGACAAGCAGATTTGTACTATTATATGTAAAGTCAGAGTACATTTTAATAGTCTTAAACAAAAGTAAATACTTTAAAAATGTAAATGCACTTTTCAATACAAAATTGTTTTAGAATGCTGATATTATTTGAAAAATGATTAGTATATATTTTAATTACAGTGCTTATGTTTTAAGCTTACTACCAATCAGGAAAGCACACAATAAGCCTTGTGATGACTGTACTTTGGGGGTAGTATCATTATCATACTTTTGATATCTGAAATTATTAATTTAATTCTTGAGAATAATTTCCTCTATTTTAAAGGGGAATATTACCAACAGATCAAGGGTGTAGCAATGGGGGCAGCTTGTGCCCCCGTCTATGTGAATTTAGTCCTGTTGGGTTGGGAAGCCAACCATATTATATATGGTACTTTTTGGCATAGAATAAGAAGAATTCTTGGATGACATCTTTATTCTATGGAATGGCCCAATAGAAGAGATAGAAGAATTTATTTCATACCTAAACAATAGTACTGAATTTTTGAAATTTACTTATAAGTGTGATAGAAGGGGCATTACTTATTTAGATACATACATTTCCCACGATGAGCAAGGTTTTAGATCTACTATCTATTGTAAAGATACTTTTTGTAATGCATATTTGCATTTTAATAGTAATAATCCATATTTGCAAAAAAGAAGTATTATTAAGTGTCAAGCGATAAGAATAGCTAGAATGACATCACATTTGGAAGATGTTAAAAGAGAATTGGAAGCAATTTCTTTGATGTTTCAAGAGAGAGGTTACCATCAGGTGGTAATTAATGAAGTATTAGATGAAGTTTATAGCAAATGGGGAACTATTTATAAACTTTTATTAGGTGTAGGGTTTACAACTCAGAGCTACATGGGCTCAGTACAAGATAAAAAGGGCCCATATGAGAAAGCATGTGTGTTAAGGTACAACTATCTTTCAAATGATATAAAAAGGGCTATTTGTGCGAATTGGAATATTTTTTAGGATGAATCATGATATTTTAAAAAAAGTGGGTGAGAGGCCAAGGTTTGTAAATAGCACAGGGGACAACTTTAAAAAGCTGCTTGAACATAAGTTTGATCCTTTACAGTCATTAAGTATGGGTACAAGGCCTTGTGGTGCATGTAATCAATGTCCGTATATCAATAAAGAAAGAAAAGTAGTTTTAAATAATAAACTGCATAGTCATGTTATATTTAAGAAAGGAAACTGTTTAACAGGGTGGTATATTTAACTATTTGTGTAACATGCTTTAATTTCTATGTGGGTAAAATGGAACGCTCACGGAAAAATAGGATTTATGAACATCTAATGACATGAAACACAAAAAGTCTAATAATGCCTTGTTTAAACATTCACAAGCATGTCACAATTTTGATAAGTTTGTATTTGGTACACTGGATATTATAAGGATTGACCCGAGAGGTGGGACTTGGAAAAATAAATTGAGGAAAAAAGAAACTGAGTGGCAGTTTAAATTAGCTACTATGTTCCTCCGAGGTCTTAATTATTCCATTTCTGTAGTACATTTTTTATGAGAGAATGAATGATATATAGTCTTAGTTTTAGATTTTGATCAACATTGTTTTTTTTTTCATGTTGCAAAAGTTGGTTTTAATAAAGTCTTATTAATTTTTATAGGTAGGATTTTTTTAAAAAGTTGGTTATTGATTAATGCAAAGGTTAGTGATTGGTTAATTACTAATTACTAGCCGTATTTAAATGTTCTAATCATTTATTCCATGTATTCTGAAGAAGTCTCTTCTGTATCCTAAGCTGTGGCATGTTTTTCTGGGACCTTTCTTGTTTTGTTTTATATCATTATCATATGTCTTGGATGGAAGCTGCAATGCACTGGAGCACATTACATTGTGTAGTAGTGGCTGGTCTACTGTACCCATAGCAGAGGCAATCCTCTGTCAACATCCTACTTCCCAAATCTCAGTGGGTCACTGTCTGCAGGCTGCGCCAGTGTTTCCCCCTCAGTGAAGAAGATCTGTATCTCTGGACCATTCTTCTGGAATTTGGTCTTAAATATAATGTGTTATCATATGCTCCCACTCCTTTCAGGCAGTATGGAAGGCAACATTCTCACCCATTTATTTCTTCAGAACATGCAGGCCTACATGGGAACAGTAGTAGATATTTATGGAGAGTTAAGGCTCTGCCCTTCTCACCATATGACTGCTCTTAACTTAATGTTAACTGTAAGAAAACTACAATTCATAGAAATGGTAATACTGAAATTCTAGTAGCTCTAGAGCAAAAAATACAGCTTAAACCAAATTCTACTTATAGTTTAGGCAAAACTGCACTATGCAATTTTGCAATTAGTAAACAGGTTATATACACATTGTATTTAGTACTAAATACAATTAAGTCTATTATCTTACTTTGAAGTGTCTGTCTTTGTTTTGCACTGAAACACACTAAGATCTCGCACATTTTTCCTTTCTTTTTTCTTAGGTCAGACTATTTAGCCATTGCATCTGAGAGTAAAGAGAACTGTGCAGGTGTCCAGGTGGCAGAATAGTGAACGGGCTGCACAGAGGAAGTGGAATAATATTCGTACACAAGGTAAGTAGGGCTCACCCATTCTATGCACAATATGATACGGGTCTTTGTTCTGTTTGTATACTATAACAGGTCTACCTCAGCGAAATGTTTGTTCAGACAAATATGCATGGCTCTATTGTGCAGTCTTCCATCAAGCAGAAACTTAAAGCAACACGGTCTGTGATAAGTACACGTCTGATGTTCAGTGGCACAAAAATGAGTTAAGAGAAGTGCTGAGGAAAAGAAGGCAAGCAGCCTCTCAGAATTATGACTACTTTTTGTCTCACTCCGCCTTCCTATGCACACAGTAATCTAAAAGCACATCAGTATCACTTTTCTTAAATGGGAAAGATTCTTAAAGCCCTCATCATCTCTGTATTTCAGAATGAAGTAGAACACCTACTTTAGTCTCATACAAATATTTTAATTCGAAACAGCAGTAGACATGCTGCAAAGCTGTGATTACTCTGTAGAGCTAATGATCTAAAAACAACATGAGAAAAGATCACCAGCAAAGGCATACAGAAACAAATGCAAACAGCAAGATAATGAGAGAGATGTGATCTCTATGAACTCAACAGTGTTAGCAATACTGGTAATTGATACGGCCATAACATCAGTCCTGACATCAACAATAATGGCCATCAAGGGTGATAATAGACTCACAGTGTCCCAGTGCCAGAGGTAAGCACCACAAATCAAACTATGACTTCCGTTTACAAGCTGCTGACTTTTTATCATGCATGTGAAACCCTCACCTCTTACATTCAGATTCATAGGTAGAATTTTCCTCTGCCTTGGTCATTCTTATAAAATAGCTTCATATTAATATCAGTTTCATAGATATTTCACTTAGCTGCTCTCCTTCACTAGATAAGCCCTATATTTAAGAATCTCTCTCCCCTTAAGAACTTCTCCGTGCTCTTTCTTCTATCTTCAGACCAATCCTTACCAATATTTTATTTTCCCTACTTTTTTAGCTCCATCAGTTGATGCCAACAGCTCCTGTCCTCATTCACCAAGTCTACTGGATTAGCCTTAGCCTCCCATAGGCTCAACATGACCCAGTGGGGAGATTGTGGATGCTGAGGTAAAGTCACACTGCTTTTGGGAGCACTGCCTAACCCACCACCCTGAGGTAGCCTTACAAATTCCACTATGACTGCATTCAGGAGGTGCATGCATACTTCCTCGCAAGCACAACATCCAGACATTAAGCAGCACACTGCTTGCTGTGCAGAGGCTGACAGGCTTTTCAAGCTGTTTTTGTAATGTGCCAAGCTTCCTCCCTCCTCCCATGATGGGTGAGCTGGTATCACCTACTCACTCCCATCCTTCCCCACCTGCACCCTCCAGTGCCTATACCACTTATCAAACACAGGTTTTTTAGGGTGCAATCAAGGATTTATCCCTCTGTATCATGGAAAAAAGGCTACATCCACTATTTCTTACCACTACTCCATTCTCTTTTATATCCCCTAGTCACCCACATTCCAAATAATACATTCCTCTAACTTCCTTTCCCAGGTTTGTTATTGTTGTCCAGCTACCCCATAGCTCAAAATGTCTATCTTGGCAATTAGTTCATAACACCATCCTTCAATCTCTTCACCCTATTTATATTGTCCTCCTTTATCTTACCCCAGATACACACACCATCCTATTGAGTATCTCTGCTATTACATTCTTCACTCATTCTTCCACACAATACTTATATTTTCTCTCTTCCTAACCCTCTACTTCCAACTGTACCTCCAAATATACATATTCTTCAGCATTTCCTTAGTACCAGTCCTCAAACCTTCTCCCAGCTCTGTGCTGTATTTCTTTAAATTCTGCCCATTTTTCACATTCTTACCACATATGCATGTAGTTTGTCTGCTCATCTACATACCATCTACAGAATAATTCAACACAGTACCTTTATCTTTACTCCATACACTTTCCACCACTGCTGTATTGGATTTCTGTCTAATAGTTTCCTTCTCAGTATTAAACTCTCCAAGACAAGTTCTTTCTCCTCATCATAGAGTTTATCTACCATCTCAACCCATGAGATTTTTGAATATTCCACTGGTTCTTCCTTCTCAATCATTCTAGTGAGCTGAATATCCTCTAAACCAATGTAATCCACGTACGTAATCACAAGTACTGTTTCCACACACTCCAGAACTTAAACTGATACAGAACCAGCTAAACTCTGGTTATTTGTACATCCTTTGTTTTTAGAAACAGAAGCACTATATTCCTTCTCCATGCTTAAAACAATGCTGGGCTTTGATCTCATATAGTTGCCATCACACTCATCTGTTAGTACCTCCATAGCACTGCTCCTCCCAGTCACCTTCGATCTAGGAATGGGAGAGTAGCAAGCTCACTGATGAAAGCATGGGGTCCTTTATTAAAAATCACAAAATACAGTATATACATTGTATATAAAAATCACAAATTATTTACAAGTTAGTCACGTTTTCAACAACAAATCATTTTGTTTACACCTTCAACCCGCTCCCACTCTTTCTTCCATGACCAAAATCATATTTTTTTTCAATTTCTGACAATACCTATTATCCATTATATTTTATCTCATTCATTCTTTCATACCATATAATCCATATTATACAAAATAATCAGGCATCAAAATTATTTATATCCTTTTGTTTCACATTTTCATAAATCCATATTCTATTATATCCATATTTATACAACTAACATTTTTCAGTCCTTTTAAACAGTCTTTGTCACATATTTCTTTCCATAATTGATTCACTCTATCACATTTAAAAAAAAACATGTTTGGTCGTCTCTAGTTTCACATAAAAATGTATACAGATTATATGTTTTATTGATTTATATGGCATATTTGCTTTTACCAGTAAACTGAATAGAAACGAACTGGAAACAACGGCTCCTGGGCATGTAAACAATTCAGTCGCATTGGAACGAGCACTCTAAACATGCAGCAATAAGATCCGCAAATTGTAAATTAGTGGAAAAGGCAACTTTGTAAAAGGAAAACAATTTATTTTACAAACGTAGAGTTAAGCGCTTTTCATCCCACACGTTGTGGGACTTCTTCAGACAACAAGAACAATGAAACAACATGGTTTAAAAACTACTTTTTGGCCCCAAACTACAAACGCCATTGCTGAGCAACCATAAACATTGCCCACATAGTTTGAAACAAATAATGTAATTATACATCCTTTTTTAAAAAATATATATGACATATACAGTACTCTGACAGACTCCCAGTAGTTAAATTTGCTGGCGATCACCAAAGTACACTAAAAATCGTTTGCTATAATAAAATAGAACGATATAATAATATAGGGTACTTTTCATAAATGTAGCATTGAGATCTTTCCTGTAAGTGGAGATCGCTAAAGTCACCTAGTTATTCAAATAAGTCAGACAAACTCATATTATTTGATGGAAAACACATAGAAAAATGGTGTGTTACTAGCGATCACCAAAAATACACTATGTGTCATATATTATGGTAAGTTAGTGCAATGCAATACAATGTGATGCCATAAAATAGTTTTCACAAATATGGCATTGCAATCTTGCCGTAGGCTGAGGATCGCTAAGAATCATCTGATTATTCAAGTTATCTATTAGATTAGTGCAATGCCATAAAAGCTGTGCTTTTACCGGTAACTTATTAATAGATAACCGCCATAAAAAAATCTGTACAGTCTACATGTTTTTTGCATCTTTTCATTCTTGATTTTATCACTTTTACTTTTTTATCTTCTAATTGTTTCCAAGGATACACATAGTAAAATTTCCCATTATATTTTCATACCATGTTTTCCTATTTTTGTCTGTTTCCTAAATCAATCCTCCATAGCAATATTTTTCTGATATAATTTAATTTCCATACATCCCTTTTCTTCTTTTTAAACCTTTAAGCTTTTCCCATATTGATTTATATTTTTTCCTCTATAATCTTTATTAATAAATTTCCTTTTTCTTGTATTCCTATTAATACTTTATATAAGTTTAATGATGCTATATATACAATTAGGTTTATTAAACCCAGACCCCTTCCTTTTTATTAACATAAAAAACTCCTCTTTTAATGGGATTCAACTTAGATCTCCATTTGAATGTGAATAACACATTCAATAATTATTTTTCAAATTCCAGTGGTATCATAAACACATTTGCAATGGGCGGATGCAGTGGTGCAGCTGTTAGCATTGCCACCTCACAGCAACAGGTTCTCCAGTTCAATTCTCAGCTGAGGTGCCTTCTGTGTGGAGTCTGCATATACTCTCTGTGGTTGCATGAGTTTACTCCCAGTGCTCTGGTTTCCTCCAACCTTCCAAAGACATGCTGTAGGTGGATTGGACAGTCTAAATTGGCCCTAGATGTGCATGTGTGCCTTCTGTGGAAGATTGGATGCCGGGTTGGCAACTCAACACTGTAAAACCCACCAATCATTCTGTAGACTATTGTTCTGCTGTGGTGACCCCTAATGGCAAAAGCTGAAAGGAAAAGAAAAACACATTTTCAAGATGTGCCATTTCACCTAATACCACAGAACTAAATATACTTTTTCTTGTATGAAAGTTTAAAAGTTCTCCAGAATATATACATATTTCTTATTTTAAGTATCATATCCTTCCATTGTGTGACTCTCTGTTGTTCATTATCAAACTTTATTCCCAAAATTTCTATTTGTTCTTTATTAAATTGAATACCTTTAATTTTTCCAGAGAACCCCAGTCCTTTAATTTTTTTCTTCATTAATACTTAGCACTAACACCTTTAGTTCTTTGTTAAGTATCTGAATAGCTATACCCATCCATGTTTTTATATTACACAACTACTACTAAATCATCTGCATAAGAGAACATTATTGGAATTTGAATTCCCTCTGGCAAATAATATTTAGCATCCTCTAATCCTGTTTATATTAGAAACTACCACATTCATAATGAATGCAAATAATATACTGCTTCCTGGGCACCCTTGCTTAATACCACTCTTTAATTCTATTTTCTAACTAAACCATCCACTCATCATCAATCTCACTTTATTCTTGCTATAAATTGATTTTCATTACATTGATTATTTTATAACTTATGTTATAGTCTGTCAGGATGTCCCATAGTGCTTAATGCTGGATCTTGTCAAATGCTTTACTTACATCACCCACTATTATTTTTGCTTCAGTTTCCCTATTTATTACATCATCAACCAATTCTCTTATTAATATTAATAGTTCTTGGCTTTCTTTTTCTTTTATTCCAAATATTGTTTCAGTCAGTAGTTTATTAGCCTTATCTATCGTTCTTTTTTCTATTATTTTCATAAAGATCTTATAATCCACATTACTTAATACTAAGGGTCTCCAATTTTTTATGTCTGTTTTTTCTCCCCTTTTCCATATAAATTCATTGGTCCTATACATGTTCTTTAATCATGCATACCCTTTTCAAACCATTAATTCAGTACATTTAAAAATACTCCTTTTGCCACTCTTGCATATCCTTATACATTAGATATTCAAGTCTATCTAAACCTACGGCTGCTTCTACATTTATTGTTTTCAATATATCTTTACATTTTGTCATTGTAATCTTTTCTTCCATTCTCTTATTATCCTCATCAGTTGTTTTTTAAGATCTATCTTTTTTCTTATAGTGTTGCCTATTGAAAATGTTTTAAGAATATACCTTTTAACTAGCTGCATAATTTCTTTTTGTGTATTCAGTACACACTCTTCCGCATTCTTTAACTCTCTTATTACTGATATTTTTTCTTTAACAGTTTTACTTTATTTTTATTTATTTATTTTATTTTATTTTATTTTACATTTGTTGACCGGGAGATTCTGACTGGATATATGTCCATCTTCAGCGGAGGCCCAGGGAGAAAAGCTCCACACTAAATAACAGAAAGTAAGAAATTTTCACATAACAAGTAATTTTCATAGGAACAAAAAAAACTGAAGCAAATACAAGCTCATTTCCATTGAAAAACAGAAAAGGAAAGAGATGAGAGATTATTTACAATACTGCATAGGCTTATAGTTTTGAAGATTAAAAGAAATGTATATATATATATATATATATATATATATATATATATATATATATATATATATAAACATGCTAATATTATTAGGAAAAGCACATTATTCTACAAGGTTATATAGGTTTACAGGTGTGTAATACAATCATCCTTGATACTGACCGACATATCAAACATACACTAGTATAATGTTTGAAGCATGATAGTGCATGAGAAGTGGAGAATCCTAGGGACTGAAGTACCTTAAAGGAGATTATGGAAGATTTGCAAGGTATAGAGATGAGAGGTAGGAAGATAGGGGGTGGGGGATGGGTAAAGTTCAACCTGGGGGAAGGCGGGGACATTTCCATGAGAGTAGCAGGTGTTCTTAGATATGGTGTTACTTCTTCTTTTCTTCCTTGTAAAAATTTATTTGTTTAAATAAAATTTTGTTGTAATTTTTTCTTGGTTCATCTTATATAACATTCTTTCTTTTCTAGAAATTCTTCTTTATTATCAACTATACATCTAAAGACTTGATTACTGATTTCTTTACATTTGTCACTATCCTGCCATTCTAATATCTCTTTTTTATATTTTTCTTTTAAATTGATCTACCATCTTGTCCGGTCTTTATAAAATCCTCTCATTTTTATATGATCCAGCCATGACTGATGTATTATTTCTTTCACTTGCTCATTTAGGTCTGATTTATTCATTCTTTTTATACCTATGACTATTCTTATGTAACCTATTCTTTCTTGAATTTCTATCCAGATTTCTATCCAGATTGCTGTGTGATCTGAAAAACTTGTAATTTTGACTCCTTGATGTAATATATTTAAGCTCTTTGGTACTATAAATTAATCAATGTCAGTCCTTTGATTACTCCTTCTGTATGTTCAATGTTTACTTTTCCATAGAAAAAAAATTACAGCATTTAACCATATCAGAAATAACTTTTACATTCTCCCCTTCTTTTCATTTATGTCTTAGATCACAATTAAAATCTCAAGCAACTATCACTAGCATATTTACACTCACATAATCAAGTATTTTCTTAAACATGATCTCTCTTTGTTTTTGTATAGTGCATGCATAAAGTACAATTAACCTATATATATGATTCCTCCACCTAATATCACTATTCTTCCTAATACTACTAATGTATAATCCAGAATCTCTATACATTCTTTATATAGAATTGCTATACCTGAACATTTTCAGCCCCTAGGTTCCATATAACCTTGCCTTCCCATAAACCATTAACTTGCATTCTTTCATCTTCTATTGTTGTTCTTATATCTATTAGTACTATGATGTCCATACCTAACATTCTATACCATTCCAAAATTCCTGGCCTCCGTTGAACATCCTTCCTTTAAACTATTTACATTAATGGCTAGGATTCCCACATTTTGAAATAGTGTTTGTTACTTTTTATCCTTTCCTTTTCTTATTTCCTCCAATACCTGTTAGCGCTGCTGCCTCATAGCAAGAGGTTCTCCGGTTCAATCCTCTGCTGGAGTGCCATCTGTGCGGAGGCTGCATGTCCTCCCTCTGTTCGCATGGGTTTTTTCCAGGTGCTCCAGTTTCCTCACACATCCCAAAGACATGCTGTAGGTGGATTGGATACTATAAAATGACCCTAGGCATGAGTGCGTGTGTATGTGCCTTCCGTGGAAGGTTGGTTGCCGAGCTGGCCAATCATGGCGACCCCTAAATGGGAAAAGCTGAAAGAAGAAGAAGAATTTCCTCCAATAACTATATTTTTAAATTTGCGTTTTCTGTCTTTCACTCTTTTTCCAATGGAACTTCTTTTACTTTTGACTTTTATCCATTTATCATCCCCTTCATCACTGGAATTACTTCTTCCTCTATCTCCCCTTCTTTACTTTTCATTTCCTTTATATTTTCATTTACTGCCATCCCTATATCAGTCTCAATCATTTTCTGTTATTGTGTTTCTTCTGTATTATCTACTAACGCATCCTCTCTATTTTGTTTTACTATTGTTACCTGTGTATCCTTTTCTGTATCACTACAATCCATCCATTAATGCCCTATTTTTTCACACATTAAACATTTTTGCTTACATTGTTTTCACTTCATGACCTATTTTTTCACAAATGAAATATTTCCTTTTATCACAATTGTTAATTAAATGAACATCTTTACCACACAAAAAAAACATGTCTTTGGTTGTGCCCAGTATCTAACCAATCCCTTATTCCCTTCCATTAATTCTACTCAGCAAATGCATTAATCTGTCATTTTACATTTCAATACAATTCCACATGCTCAACAACCAGTCCATAGACTTCTGTTATCATAATTTTTGTAATGTCCAAAATATCTCTACACCATCAACAAACAGGAGCCACAGTAAAGCAGAACACATATTGAATGATAACACAAAAAAACAACTAACTCAGCAACGTACCACATAGATTTAAAAGAAACAGCAAAGTCTTCAGGTTCACAAAACCCTTCCCCAGTGTACCGCAGTGTTAGAATAATAGCTTCTTTCACCTCACACATACAAAAAAAACACTTTCTTTTTCCTCCATTTGCAAAATTCCTGCTTCTCCAAGCCACCTCCATGCCCAGACTGGAAGACAGAAAGTGAAACATAGAATAGTGTCCCCATATACTCCAAAAAGAATATCATAAGTTCCACAATGCCATGGCCAAATTTCCCAGTAGTAGTCTCCCCTGAAAGGAGGCCACTTACATAATGGGACTAACCCAGTTAACAAAGGATAAATAAATATTCTTATAATACTGGTATTATTTTGGTTCACATGAGTGAACTATGAGCTCAGTCTGAAAAAAGATCAGTTATGAGTAATTATAGTCTAAAGACTTTTATTTCTGAGCAAAGATTTTTTTTAGTTCAGATAAGAACGTAATTTTTTTACAAGTTATGTATATTTACTCTATATATATATATATATATATATATATATATATATATATATATATGGGTCCTTGTTGTTTTATCGACAGTACTTTGTCGAAATTACTTTAGCAAAAGTGCATTTTGTTGAAAATGCACTTTTGCTAAAGAAAAAAAAATGCCGTTAGCATGTACCGTTAGTTCTACATCAACGTATACTTTTGATGTACAACTAAGGAAACTCTTGTTGAGATCGTAGTACAGTGGGGATAAGGGAATATTCCCTTTTCCCCACTGTAGAGCGACCTCGGTGTGAGAATATTAAAGTAGGGGGGTGTGGGGGGCACAGGGGGGATTGCCCCCTGCATATCAGTGTTTAATGTGTTTTTTTTTATGTTTAGGTTTTTTTATTTTTACGCAAAAGTGCATTTTCGACAAAATGCACTTTCGCGGAAGTCAGTTCACAGAAGTAAGGTTCGATGAACCGTACTTTCAAGTAAAGAACATAGACAAATATATATATATATATATATATATATATATATATATATATATATATATATATATATATCAAATGACCACACAAAAAAAACCACTATGCTATAGCCTTGAGCTGTGAGCTGTTAGCTGTTTACTTTATTGCACTGAACCGACGCAAAGAACTTAAGTAAAAAAGCATATTTCTGCATTTTTCGTGGTGGATTTATTTTTTTACATCATCCATTTTGCCATTTTGGTTCCACAGTTGGTTGCTTGGAGTGCCATTCTGGATTTTGTGGTTTTACACATCTATCTATGTATGTATGTATGTATATATATATATATAGATATCTATATATATATATATATATATATATATATATATATATATATATATATATACTTCCAACAGTTACGGTGCATGCACCAGAAAACAGTGCAAATGGATAGGAACAAATACTCCACATGTAATCCAGAATTATAAACTTAATACCATAGAAAATGCTTGATTCAGCATAAAGCCACAATGTACCAGATTAGTCCACGATAATCCGTCATCGTTTTATTCCAAAATATAATATATCCACAAAAAATGTTCAAGCAGTGACAAAAGACAGCAGAAAGCAGTGCTGCTGTCTGAACCAGGCCTCTTACTCAGCAATCACCGGCTAAAAACAGGAAACACAGACCTGTTTCGCCCTCTGGCATCTTCAGTGTGTAATTGCAAGTAAGCTAATCACTGTTCTTATACAAAAAAAGCCAGTACACAGCCTGATACAGTCAAGAAAATACATTCTAATTCCGTCAGAAACTCTCATTTAAACCTGGTTTAAACAAAGCCCTCAAATTAATGATCCACATTTTTTTATTTTTGATCTAAAACCTTATGTTTCTTACCATCCGATATATCATCCCCTTTATACTATCCATAACAATAAAAATGAAGTGAGCTCCCCTATGTGCCATCATATGTTTATAGGGATTCATATCACTTCACTGAAAGACAATGTCACTGACAGCCATTTCACTGAGACCAAATCACCTAAAGTTCATTTCACCTAAAACTCATTTCACTGACAAGTAGTACTCTAAGGCAAGTCAAAGGTATATGTTCTTTTCCCCACTATAGTGCAATCCTGGTGTTAGTATATATATAGTTGGGGGGTGGGGGTACAGCCCCCCCCACACCCCACCCCCAATATCTGTATATATATATATATATATATATATATATATATATATATATATATATATATATATATATGTGTGTGTGTGTGTATGTGTGTGTGTGTGTGTGTGTGTGTGTGTGTGTGTGTGTGTGTGTGTGTGTGTGTGTGTCTGTATGTATATGTATATATTTGGTGAATTCCAGAAAGTTCAAGAATACTTATGAAGTTGCTCAGCACAGTGGCACAGAGGAATAAAAGCCCTGACTGCACCTGAAATGATCCATGTTAAACAATCAGCACAGGCACTGAAGAGACAGAACACGGGGAGGATGAGAGTGAACACCTGACACTAGCCTATCCATCCTTGAGAGAGGGATGCAGCTTGGCTCACTGCACTGGTTATTGGTGCAGCATTAACAACTAAGTAAGCCCCATGCTGCAAGAGGCCTGCATCTTGACTATGAGGATGAGCATGAGTGGAAGTACTCATGCTCTTCCCAAGACAAATATTATTGCGCTCACCAGGCTGCTACTTAGGTGCAGATAGGACATTCTGAAGAACATATAGACTGGCCCCTCACACCCAACTCTCACCTCCATCAGACAATGAATGGGACAGAGCACTCTCGCCCCAGTACAGCAAGAGATGAGGCAGATGTGTGACATTAGCCATTAATATGGGGGACCACACTACCCAGATCTTCAAAAGATTAACAACTAAAAATAACATTGAAAAAACTGACTTCGCCATGACTGATTCAGAATTTATATAAACACAGAATAAAAAGTAAATTTGTGATCTGAAAGAAAAAAAAATGTGTTGAACAGCTAACAGGTGCATCAACAAACAAATCCATGAAATACTGAGAACACAACTTTAGAGCTATTTCTTCATAAGCCTTGATCAAGCATTATACAATCACTTTTTTAGATGGAAATCTGACCTTCTAGTCAACCACAGACCCAGTGATCACACAACACAATTGACCTGGTAAAAATAGTCCAGAAGGAGCTTATTGTGCTCACTGTCAAGAGTCTCAGCAAATATTTGAACAAGTGGTAAAGGGCTCAGGACTTTGACTTCATCAGTAATTAGGAATCCACTTGAAAGGATTTAAGATTTTGCTAATGGATCAGTTTCCATCTGTCCTTCAGGAGAACTGGGATCCAAAATGACACGTCTGAATGTCTCACAGATTAATGAGCATATAAACCAAACAATAAGGGTGGCACAGTAAACCACCATGGAAATTCTGGCTTTTGCCCAACAGCATTAGAGTAGTTTATGGCAAGCTCTAACAATGAGAAACAGACAAGGAGAAGAGTGGTAACAGTGAGGAAAAAGGCAAATATCATGCAAAGGGAGGAGCTGAGATTGAGAAAAAATTGGCAGTTAAACATCGGTGCTCATGGAATTAACAAAAAGCTACCTGTACTATTGATGTTAATGGAAGGGTGATATGCTCCAATCTTGGCATTCAGGAACATACAGACCTAAATAACTGTGAACAGAATACAGACATATCAGAATACCTTTCTTTAGAAAGTATGTGGACTACAGAATATGAGAAAGGGATTTAAATCCTATGTTCAGGATGGCACAGGAGCAACAGACATTGTCGATGGAGAACATACCTGATGGTAACTGGAACAATACGACTTTGCCTCAGCAAAAAATTAATTATGTTTGATGTCCTACAAGGATCTGGCTTTAAATAGCTATTGCTATAATATTCTGCAATGATAGCAGTTCTGAACCTGATATTTTTTGCATAAGGATAGTTAAGAGGATTTCAAATAGAGAACTGTCCAAATATTTGTTATCAAGTAATAAGCAAACTTTGTGACTCAAAGTTAACATAATCATAGCACTATATTTATTTAAATGCAGATTCTGGATATCAGGAGAGTGGACTTCAACAAAGACAGCACTTTTCCACAGAAAGACTGCATCAAACTAGCATGAAGACACAAACGTACACTATGGAGATATAGTTCTAGCAGACCAACAACAAGCATTTTTTGAAGCAAGTAAGCAAAATAATTAGAAGAAAAATGTTTTCATTATTCTAATGAATTACCATAAAAAGTTAATGAGACGTAGCTTTTAGCAAGTATAATGAGACAGAATGAGCAAGATAGTGGCTATTGAAGAATGCAGTAGGCAAGACACTCAGAAAGGTAATGACCCAGGATGAGCAACAAATTGACCAAAGATGAAAAACAAATTATATACTTCAACAAAAGAAAGATGAAACATTTTGTGGATGCATAAAGCAACAATACATGGAGATGGAGTGATAGTCAGAGTAAGACTTCCACTGAAACAACAGCCATTAAAAAATATTTACAGTCAGTGTTCATGAATGTGAGAAGGAAGTTTTAACAAATACAAGGTTAGGGTAGATAGTGTTGAGCCATTTCATGGAAGATGACTTCTGAAAGAATTCAAAATGCTAGAACAGAATAAGGCAATGGCACCAGATGGAATTCACTCCAGATGTTTCAGAAATCTAAAAGAAGAGCTGGTAGCATGACTACCATTTTTAGCCTAACATGGAGAGTAAAGCTCTTGAAGCCTAAAATATAATGGAGCTGGTAAAATGGAGACAGTATCATTGTATTTACTGCAAGACATCTCTTCTACCAAAATATTCTTATTAGGATTAATAGAAAAAACAGAAGTAAGTGATAACACTGAAATATATAGTGAAACATAACTTCAACTGCAACCAACAAATAAAACTACACCTTCAACTACAAAAAACAAAGAAAACTAACAATTATGCACACGATTTACAAAAAGAGACAGAAGAAAGCTAGCAGATCATTTAAAATAATAAGGTATTTTATTTAGGTTGGCCTACTTCAGTTTAATCATGGCTAGACAATTTGACCTTATTTCAGTGTCCAGTCATTAATATTTTGAATTTCAAGCCACTATCATTGCTTAAAAATAATACCACATATCAGAGTAACCACTGTGACAGGTTCTATGTAGTGTATGGCTCACTCTTAAGAAATGAAGCCCAAAAGACATTCCACTTAGATTGAAGAACTACCCAACACAAGCATGGGCTTTTCTGCTGTTTGAATCATGGACCAAAAAAAAGTGCCTGTGGCCAAAACCATAGCATGTCAACTAAGTCTGCAGCCTTTTCTCCAAACTTCCTGCAATTACTACTAGCACCTGTAAAAATTTACTAAGAAAAGTAAACTAGATGCTATACCACACATCCTTACAAAAATAATTGAGCTTTGTTGACAGCATTGAGTTGATGATTATTGTCTAACATTCAAGAAAATTGGCAGCACTTATATGACCATACTGTTCCAGTAATGGAATATGCATTATCTGGATAAAAAGAGTACAGTAAAATTATTTTAATATATACTATAAGAGATATAACAAAGATATACTGCTTTGCTCCTTTCCTTAAGCCAGTCAGAAGAAGGGAACATAGGTTTGATGATGGCATAGCTAGGCTAGCACATCAGCAAGATTGAGCCTGTATGGGTGCCAAGTCTGTCTCTTTAGGAGTCTCTGTTTAGTACAGTCCTATTGTCTAGAAGATGATAGACACTGCCAGATTTACATTTTGAAGCCTTCAGCAGATTCTTAATTTCTGGTTTAGAGCTGAATTGATTATTAAACAACAGCTGCTGACCGTTGTATTCCAGTGGGCCTAAATGGCCTATATCCATTATAATGGCTCAAAATTTTAACTATGGGGTAAGAGGGGATGCTCATCATCTTGGTGGAAAACTGTTCACTTCCAAAATATGGTAATATTTCAGCTGAGATCCTTGCCCACCCAAACATTACCCAATCTTCTTTACGGCAACATTTCTGTTCCACTTGGACAACAGTAAATATTTTACATAGTATAACACAAAATGCTGGCAGTAGAATGTGAAATGTATTGGGCCAGATTAAGAAAACACATACTTAGACACAAGTGGTAGCTGTGGGTAAGAGGTAGAATGACCAACAATGATCTAAAATACTGCATTGTTACCAGTGCTGAAAGCTTCAAAGAACGTTCCAGTAACTTTACAGAGTCAAGAGCACATTAAACCATGGAAAACTGGTAAATTAAGAAAAAGACTGGGCCTACTGTGTTGATTAATAACATGGCTACTATAATAAAACTGTACAACAAAGAACACTATCCACAGTATACTATTAAAAAGTAGTATCTGCCATGCCAGAAACAAAGTATTTTTTTTTTACTTGATATAAACCAGGAATTTTGCAAATAAGATTTGATGAGATAAATTCCAAGTTATATTTCTTCAGCATCTGAATTGCATCAGAGTGCTATTGCACAGATCATATGGTATGATGATGTCTTATTTGTTGATGTAAATTCAAGTCTGTACTGCAGGTATTTGTAGAGTCACTATTTTTGCAAAATCAGAAGAGATTAAATAGAATAGGGACTTTGACGGCTCAAAAAATAAAACAAAGATCACCTCAGAGGATCCCATGGGCTAATAAATATAAGGATTGGGGTAGCTGAAAGATTTAAAGCATTTCATTTATTTGGTCATGTATCTCTTGGACCTTTTCAGTTGACCAATAGGATTGAATTATACATATCAAATGAATTGTATTCAGTGGCTGGTCTGATAAGTGAGGAGCACTGTGGTATGATGATTTCTTTTGATCTTGAATATATGCTCCTTGGAAATTAACTTGGTCAGATAGAAAAAATTCCTGACTATGATGGAAATATTATGATTGAATGAGAGAGAACTGTCCACATGCATAGCTGTGGGTCTTATGGTTTTATCTGCCTGAAGAGGAGTACTATTTATAACATATGAGGTGGGGACATCTTTCTTCCAAGTGCTACTACACTGTACATTTTTGCATTTAGCTTGAGACAGTTTTCAGTAAACCAGGAATGACCATATTCCAGCCCTTTCTTAAGTTATTTAGTATCAAAGGATGGGCAGATAACTGTGCCCAGCTTACAATCATCAGCGCACTTGGTCAGCTACACTTCCAGGATATTGGATTGGATGTCTGCAAAACAAATACAAAGCAGAAAAGGACCCATCACTGATCCCTGTGATATCCTAGCATTAATTTTACATGCAGGCATAGTATCAGCAGCTTTCACAACCAGGGATTTCTCAGGCAGTTTGTTTGCATTAAGTTTGTCTAATTTTTTAATATTACCAGCATGGGAGATACTGTCAAAAGCCATTAATAGGTCAAGATGAGCAGTGTGTACTGAGTGACCACTGTTCACAGATTCTGTAATCTTTTCAAAGAAGCTTTCTAGGCTTAGGAGATAGGACCTGCCCTTCATAAAACCAAACATATTAGCTCTAGATCAGTTAAGTTACATATAGCTGTAGCAATGATTTATGCAACAATATATTACAAAGCTTTGTATATATGGCCAGTGAGGCTGATGGGCTTATAATTGCCAGAGTCTCTATAGGGGCTATCTGTATACTGAGGAATCATAATTGTTCTTCTCCAGGAGTCAGGCTGTAATCCTGTGGATAGGCTGAATATGAAAAGTAGCTGAAGAAGAGGCTTGGATAATTCATACATGGCATTAACAATATATCTGGCCCCAATGAAGCATTATTTTTAGTCTTTCACTATGATTTTATCACTTGCTCCAAGTTCCAATGTGATTTTGGGGAAATTCATTTTTCATGGATACTGTGGGCAACAATGTGGGCACCTGAGGAAAAGTTAGCAGTTAAGTTTGTATGCTAATGTATTGGCTATTTCCTTGGGACTAGAATATGTGATATCATTATAGCTGAACTTGGTGCACTGTTGGATATCAATAGTTAATTTCTTGACATAATAAACAACTATTTCTTTCCTTTGGTATCTGTAGTGACCCTAAACTTGTAGTCTGCTTTACATGTTGTTAATGGTATTCTTAAGTTTCTTGTTGGCACGTTTCAGTCTGGGCTAGAGATAAGGGGATGGGAATTTCTTACAACGTTTGCATTATTTTCTTTTTTTTGGTTATACAGTTTATTAATAAGGGAGTTCCACCCAAGACATGGATTCCTGAATTTGCTATAATATTTATGGGAGATGGGTACTGACTTTTATATTCCGCTGTTTAGGTGTTGGTAAAAGTGAGAGGTGAATGTAGCAGCCCTCTCAGATGAGTTAAATTCCAGGGGATTGTTGAGAATTTTGCGTAAGTTTTTTGCAAGTCACTTGGCCTACCACACAAGATGACTGATTTGTGATTAGATTTAATCAGGGATTAGGAGATGCAGAACTGGGATATAGGGTAGAGCTAGTCTGGTAAGCACTGTGACAAGTATATTAGAGTCTCTAGTGGGTAGTTTTACAATTTACTTCAGTACACTGGCATTAACATAATATAGGAAATGCTGTGTGTCCACATTTATACATCTAAGTGTGCCATTTAATGCTTGAGTAATTGAGGTCCCCTAGCAAGAAGATCTTTGATTTGATATTAAATCCCTCATTGGTGCTATGGTAATTTCCATGACCTTTGAGGAACATTGATGTGGCTCTATATTTAGCACTGAAGATACAGTTGCATTTTATAAAGGTAATTTATATCTCAAAGAGCTTCAAGTTAGGGATAGGGATAAAGTATCTGCTTATTTAACAAAGGAAGTGCCCATGCTGTCATGTTCTAATGTGAAAAGTTCAGACACATTACAAGCAAATGTCAGAATGGTATTATTGCAGTGGTGCTGCAAGAAGGTAAACTATGCCCCCATGGTTCCTGATCCTTTACAGAATAGAAGAAAAGGAATGTTCAGATGAATAAAGAGTTCCTAGCCATGAATGCAGAAAAGTACCATAAATGTGTTTATGGGGAAAATGCATTGGAAGAGACCACAAATAATTACAAAGTGTATAAGACACTGTTAAGAATGAAAAAGAAGATTGAGTCAGAAGTATGACTTAATTGTGATTTATAAGCCAGAAAAATATACATATAGCAGATTTGCTTATTTCCTCATATCTACTTGATTTGCTTTGGGGGCAATGTGAAGTAAACTAATTAATGCCACAACTAAGACAAAAAAGAGGCTTAAAAGCATCTCAGCACAGTATGTGTGAGGTGGCATGAGTTACACTACATCAGTCATTTTAAGATTCACCTTAACTGCATACTACTACATCATGAGCTGTAGACATCAATATATTTTTTGTACACATTTCAATTTAAAACATATTTTAAATAAAGACAAATATTATGTCATTATTAAAATAATTTTAACTGACAAATGAGCTATATATCTGTTTTATTTCCAGTGGTCACTGTTATTTGGTGAGATTTAACAGGGCTACTTACAATGGATAGCTGATGTTCAATTGTGGAAGAGCTTTTACTAACTTATAGCTTGTAGATAAGGCTCTCAAAGTTCTCATGGTCTCTATTGTTTTCTGACTACACTGACTGTGACACTTCTGGATGCTGCTGAAATACCAAATAGGAGTTCAAAGAAATAACTTCCTAATAGAATTTTAAATACACGCAAATTACAGCTTGCTTCATCTAGTTTTATTTGACAGAAGCCCTGGTTTGTATCTGGTCCTGAAAACAACTTAGTATTTAACATTCTTTAGACCACTTCTACAACTGTATGCAGTAAGTAATGTTCTTTCTTACAACTTCATTGAGATCTTATCAGACAAAACAAATGCAAATCATGTCTTTTTTTACAACAGTAACCATTGTACTCACCATTCTGTTAGCTGTAACCACCTTGTAATGAAACCTGAACTTTCCATTCATATAACTTCTGTTCTTTTTTATTGTTAAAAGCTACTGACACTTTCACTGGAACATATATCTTTGGCATAAGATCACGATTTATTTGTATGTGATATTATCCTTACAAACTTACTATGCATATAAAATAAGAACTCACAAAAATGGATACTCCAAAAGGATTGCTGCTCCAACAATTTCATACACAAGTTATCTTGTTATCCTGCTGAAACATTTTTATTGGTTTAGTTCATGCCATGTGTTTTAAATAATTATTTATTTTTATATATAATAACTGAGTAATTATGTTTTTTTTATTGTTCTGAGAAAGTCCCAAGAGCAACTGAGAAGTACAAGCAGATGTATTTTAAACTTATGTGTGCTAAACAATAGTGGTTAGTGAGTCTCCGTAAAAAAATAAACATTGTTTTTAACCCGCATTGTGTCGGTCTTTGTCTACTATGACTAGAAGTGTTGAAGTGGCATTCCTTTTGGAGTATCCATTTTTGTGAGTTCTTGGTTTTTTTGGATCTTCTTGGACCTTAATTTGTTGTTTTTATGCCTATGAAATAAATTTGCATAATCAAACAGGATGTAATTGTTCTGACGCTGCATAGTATTTGAGATGTTATGATTGGATGAATGAACCTATAGACATGAACTATGTGTATTTTAAATGAGAACATGTTTTACTATTCTTAGCATCAGACAACCCAGATATTAGGTAAATCAACTTCTTAGAAAAATGTAGTTTCCTACTGCAGATTCTATAGAAGTGATTAAAGACAGAATAATACTTCCTGAATTTTTATAGCCACATCTACTAAATAAGGTTTGAATTTCAGTTGCAAAACCAACTTTGTTTGTATTTTTCTCCATTCTTATGTCTCTCCCCTCTCTCTCTTTCCTCTATTTTTTTATATTCATTACTTTGTAACAGATAGTGTATTTCTCATTTTTGAGTTTTTATTTCCCTCTCATTATACCTTACATAAATCCATTTGTTCAGACAGCTCTTTTAACTGTTTGCTTGTAATTTCACTTGCTTTGCACATATGCACTGCTTTTTGGATAAGTTCACATCTGTTTATCTTAATAATCTGTCCTTAATTTCATAATTTCTTATAAAATAAACAATCTGGGCTCTTATTAATAAGCAGCATTTTCATTCCATATAGTTCAGCAACAGTCTCTGCATTTTCTAGAATGTGTGAGAATGATATTTATGATCTGTTTTTTAGAGTGAAAGCAGCAAAATATTATAATCTTAATGAAGCAGAAAGAAAGGCATTGCTTGAATTGTGTGCTAGAAATGACATTGTAATTAAACCCACCGATAAGGGGAGTAAAACTGTTATTATGGGCTATGATAAATATCAACAGCTGATGCTTGAATTTTTAAGTGATGTAAATACCTTTAAAATTATTAGTCATGTCGATATGAATAATGTAATTTATAAGATTAAGTGTGAACTGCATGATCCACTAATGCAGTTAGCCATTTCACCAGAAGAATATAATTATTTGTATATTGAGCATCCAGTATGTCCGTCCATTTATCGCCTGCCCAAAGTACATAAGTACTTGCTCCACCCACCTATGAGACCTATTGTCTCAGGTGGGCAGTGGGCCACTACAGCTATATCCAAATATTTAGATCAACAACTTAAACCCTTATTGAGACATAGTAAAGCTTTTATAAAAGATACATGTGACTTTTTAGAGGCATTGCACCAATTTTATAGTGTTAGCCAGATGGGAAGAAATCCATATTTTTGCCCCAGGAATGGATAATTTTGTACATCCTGATTTAATTTTCTATAAATGCTTTGTAGATGACATAGTATTGTTGTGGACAGGAGATAGAAATGCATTGGAAATGTTTGCCGATCATCTATGTAGTACTACTGAGTTTCTTTGCTTTGACATGTGTTGCTCAAGCAATGAGATAAATTCTTAGATGTGAAGTTATTTAAAATTAATAATCAATTACAAACTACAATTTTTAGGAGGAATGTACAAACTACCAGATATGTCCATAACTCTAGTATGCATCTGAAGCATGTGTACAAAGGTGTAGTAAAGAGACAGTTCTTAAGAGCCAGTCAGCTTAATACTACAGATGAAGGGTTTTTATCAGAAGTTCAAGCCATGTCAAATAATTTCATGCATAGAGGTTATAGTAGGCCCCTTTTGACAAATACTGCTGAAGATGTTAAGTTAGAGCGTTACAGTTCACCTCAACCATATTTGTATAAGACTATGAATACATCAGGGGAGCCTAGAATCATTAACCACTCTAAGGAATATAACGTAGGATATGTTATGAAATTTAATAGGCACTCATCACAGATTAGGAATATTATTGAGAGAAATTGGACCATCTTGAATTCTGACCATGATGTCAGGAAGATAGTAGGTGATAAACCATTTTTTGTATACAAGAAAGAAAAAAAATCTGAAACAACTGTTATGCTACAAAGATCTTAAGACAGAGCTTAAAGGGGCAGCTGTTAGTCATAGGAGCACCATTTCTTGTTATAATTGTATATATTGTAAGTTTATTAACACAGATATTGAATTTATACATCCAATCTCACATAGTAAATTTGTTTTCAAGACCTTTGGCACATGCAATACTGAGAACATTGTTTATTTGGTGAACTGTGTAAAATGTTCTAGTTTTTATATAGGAAAGACCAATTGTAAGTTTAAAGAAAGGATATCCTCACATATTTCAGAAATTCATAGGAAAGTTGACACAAATGCTTTGAGTCAGCATATCATGTAACAAGGTGATGACCACACTTTCAAATTTAGGATATTACAGAGGATTTACAAAAACAAGAGAGGTGATGATATTATTAATACGACAGACATTATTAATATGACAGAACGGGCAGAGTATAGATGGAGCAACTTCTTTTAGGGCAGATATGCCCCCAGGGCTTAACAAAGTGAATAGTATTAAGCCCATTTTAAAGTTTAAACAATTTTATGTATGATGTTTTATCACTTTAATGAGCTATTTAAATGTTTAATTATTTTGTTAGTCTATGGATGTAATTGGCTGGCAGTGTTTATTTATTACTCAGGTGCTATGGGGGCCTGTATGTGTGTGATAAAGAGTCTGTACTTGAAAGCTTATATTAAACTTTCTTTGTGAATGGTTGGATTCTGGATTATTTGTTTTTGCAGTTTGGTGTTTCCAGATTCATTTAGCTGCTTCTTTTCCATTGTTTTGTGTTTTGGACCCTTATTAATAACCACATCTTATTTATTTTTCCAATGGTCATCTTTGTCTGGAAAGCCTTAACAGGATTATTTAAAATAGATACATGACTAGGGAGAGTATAATATTTCTTGTCTTCTTTATAGTCACACGTTATACGCAAATTGAATTTTATTTGCACAAGCAACTTCATCACTGTCTTATTCACTATTCTCACAACACTCTCTTTTTCACATTAATTACTTTTGTAATAGGTTTTCATTTTATTTCTCAGTTTCGACTTTTTATGTCTTCCACATTACATCTTACATCCATTTTTTTTGCACAGATAGTTCTTATTGTTTGCTTGTAATTGCATTTGCTCTGCAAATACTCACTGATTTTTTTGGTTAAATGACCTGCCATTCATTTAAATAATTTCTTATAAAATAAACAATTCTGTCTCTTATTAATGAATCAAGAAACTTGGCCAGTTTCAGTCTTTTGCTCATTTCTGCAGCTAAGTGACATAATTATCAATAGTTTCTGTAGGCCGTTGAGCCTTTATAAAAACAAATGACGAACAAATAACATATTCTTTTTAGACTCATAACAGTTCCTAAATTTATCTCTTAATGTTGCTATTTTGTCTTCTGTTCTACAAGAAAACTGTCAAGAGTTAATACCTTTAAGGATTCTTCCCCAGCAATATGCAGAAATCTAGCACAATGTACATTTCAAGCTTTCTTGGTTAACTCCAGTCAAGGTAAGAAAAACTGAACCCGAGGATCCAGATTTTCTAGATCAATTCTAGGCTACCTTCCACGATATCATTTCGTGATAGTTGCAGCTAAGACATTTTTTTCTGTTGGGGATTATATTTCATACTTCAAAACACACATCTTCTTGAAAGTAAATATATTTCTTAATTAAATACAATAGATATTATTTGTCCAGTTCTGCAAGTAATTATTTTCTTACAACATGTAGTCCCTGAATGGTAAGTAAACAGGACAGACACTAAAGATGTGGGCTGTCCTGCATGATATCTGTTTTCAAAGTTGACTCTCTAGGAGAAATATGCATCACATGTTGTTCAGTTGTCCTTAAACTGACTCAGAAGTATTTAAGGATATATGCTCAATATTTTACCATACTCCCCATAATCCTAGGCAATGTAAAAAACTCAAAGGAATCTATTCAGAACATTCCTTGAAAATACTGTTATACTTTGAGGTAGGATTCCATCTTGTAATACTTAATAAATGTGGAGACATTCTGCCAGGTAGCAGCCTAACACTTGCCTTGTGCAGACACATCTCTGAGAAATACTTTTGACTGCTGCTGCCATATAATGGAGTGAGACAAGACCACTCCATAAGAGTTTTCTTACATTTTTTATAGCAACAGAAAACTGACTTTGCTATGTCTGCATGTGGAAGGTGATACAAATAACTGTTGTCTCCCTGAAGAAGGCAGACCCATCTAGGCAATACCTGTGAAGACAGTGCATGTCTGGGGTATGCAAATGTTTTATTTAATTTCCAACTAAATTGCAATGACACTGAGCTGTGTACCAAAGTGGAATTAGGTATGATAATGGTTTTTAGGTATCTCTGACAAAGTCCTTCTTTTCTCAGCTCAAGTCGTTTACCTAAGAATGTGAAGAGGAGTTCTCTGCAAATAAGTGTTTCTGTTCCCATTAGCAGACATGTGGCACAGATGAATGAAGCTCTTAGTGCAACACAGACACCCTATGTCCAGTTAATGGCACCGGCTCTGGTGGGGCTGTGTGGGGATGTGGGAGTGAGCAGCTGAAATTGGCTCACCCATCCTAGTGAGAGGCTGATAAGCTGCATGCTACAATTGGGTGTAACTCTTAGTCAGAAACTGTGTATGCGTCAAGCACAATTGCAAATACTAATACAGCATCAGCACTGTGTTCACAGGTTTCTGAGGCGATGGAGGTTGAGACAAATTCCCAGGAAACAATCTGACACTGCAATAATGTCTTCAATCTTTTCACTGCCCTGGATATGGGTCAGGTTCAGCCTGGGGAAGGCTAAGGTAGATCAATCAGACCATATAAACAAAAAGAGAAACTGGTGGCAGTTGATGGTCAGCTGCTTGGAGGGGAATTAAAAAAATGCATTGTTGATGTTCATCAAATTGATCACTGTTGCAGTAGCCTTAAGTATATGGATAGCATCCTGCCAAGGCTATAACAGCCAACCAGCTTTCAAAGCTTCAGGGTACCTTCCGAAAGCCCAAACTCTTAACTAAAAAGGCAGGTTAGGGCAACAAGTCCCTCAGAGCTTTCCTACACCTAAAGAGCTGAACAGTATGCTTCCCTGAGGCTTTCAAGGATCCATGGTCAGCTTGTGCTGTTTCTGTGCTGGGCAGATAAGTTCTATTTACAGAAAAAAAATCCACTTTAAACAAACAATTTTTATGTGCACTTTCTATTTAGGAAAGTTATTTTTAAGCTAGGAGTGTATATTTTAACAGACTGTCATGAGACTTAACTGTACTTTTAAATGGAAGTACCCTCTTTTCCTGTCAGTTTAAAAGTTTTTTAATTTTTTTTAATTATTATTTATTTATTTATCATTTGTTGACCGGGAAAATCCAACTAGGTTTCACAGAGCCTGTTTTCAGCGGAGGCCCAGGGAGAAATGCTCCAGATGCATGTCTTTGGAATGTGGGAGGAAACCGGAGTTCCCGGAGGAAACCCACGCATTTAAGGCAATGGAAAACCTTTTTTCCTGTGAGGAAATTGTGTCCACTTTACTTTTTGGGGTGGCATGATGTTTTAAAGTACTTCTTACTGTATTTTGTGTGAAAAAGTAACTTTTAAAGACATTAGATTTTTACTGACTTTTGCTGCTTATTTTCCCCAGGAAAGTGGTACCATTTTCGTCCTGACCATGGAACAGACTAATGGTCCCATGATTAGTCCTTCTTCCAGCCACAAAAAAAAAAAAATTACACAAACAGCCTTTGCCACCACAGCAGGCTAGTAATTTGCATCAGCCACGGGGGGGGGGGGGGTAACTGTGCTGTTGCCATTGTTTGTTCCTCAGACCTCTCATCTTTTACCCTGGATCCCTCTGGTGCAGCACCTACAGCCAGTATTAACCAATGGTTAGCCAACTCCTCTGTGGCTGTTGCTGTCCCCTCAGGGGGGCAAGACAGAGACACTCTTTTCAGTCCTGGAAGAGGGAATGGCGAAGGCTTTCCTGTTTAGTCAGAAAGTTGTGACCATCCCTGGGAAGCTGCTGCTGCCATTAAGAACACTGCTGGCCTTATTTTCTTGTCCAAGACACAGGAAACTAAACATGTATCTACTCCTCCTCAAATGTCTTTAATCGGGACCAGTTTAACGGCTCTGGCTCAGGGTTTACTTCAGGCTATTGATCTTTCCTATAAGGCAGTTTCTGGTAAAAGAAAGAGGAATGCCTCTTTTCCTGAAGCGATTCAAGAGTTTGGACAGGACAGGAAGATGATGAGCAGATACAGGGTTTAATCTTCAGATTTCTCAGTCAGACTCAGAGGACAGCTCAGTTTCTGATTCGCCCTGTGGGGGGGTTTATCTTTCTCTGAGACAATTTCCAGGATGTGCCAGTTCTTTCAATGGAAAAACTCAGAGGTTTCTCAGTCCTTCAGAAAATGCTATGAGCTGTTACAGAAGGATTTTCTATAACTTTCACCCATTCTACCAGTTTTGTCAGCTGTGGAGGATATGATTGTCACTGCCTTGTAATTTTCTTAACAGTCAGACTGCTGCTGCTAAAAAAGCAGATGGAATGTATAAAGTTCCTTAGTCTTTTATGTTTTTAGATACTCTTCCTAAACCTGACTCAGCAGCTATAGCTTTAGTTAATCTTACTGCTCCTAAACATTTGGTTATTTCTACTCCGACTTTCTCTGAGAAGTATGGAATGGTTGTTCATAAGTATGGGAAAACAGTGTATGCTTCTGCAACTTTGATTTTCAGAATGTTGAATTGTCAGGCTCGTATGTTAATATTTTTTTGATTAATTGTGAAATTATGAGAAATGTTTTGTCTGCAGTTTCTTTTTGTGAGGAAAATCTGCTTTAAATAATGTAGTTTCTTCTAATGTTAAAGTCAAAACTCACTGTTTACAGTATATGTATGACTCAATTGATACTTCTTCTAGGGCTATGGCCACTGGTACAGTTTTGTGAAGGTTTACCTGCCTGCATTCTCAGAATCTCCCAGATGATGTGAAAAATTAGATTATAAATTCTTCTTTGGATAGAGATTTAGTTTTTGATTCCACTGCTGCAGAGGTTATCAAAAAATGTAATGAAAAGGCTAAGCTAATACAAGGAATCTCTATGATTTTTCAGGCCTCCTTTGCCAAATTTTCTACGGGATTCTCTAACCATCATCATCTTTTGGCTGTTCCCATTAGGGGTCGCCACAGCTGATCATCTGTTTCCATTTCTTCCTGTCCTCTGCATCTTGCTCTGTCACACCAACCATCTGCATGTCCTCTCTCACCACATCCATAAACCTTATCTTAGGCCTTCCTCTTTTCCTGTTACCTGGTACCTTCATCCTTAGCATACTTTTCGCAATATACTCAGCATCCCTCCTCAGCACATGTCCAAGCCAATGTAATCTTGCCTCTCTGGCTTTGTCTCCAAACCTTCCAACCTGGGCTGACCCTCCAATATACTTATCCCTAATCCTGCCCACCCTCATCAAACCCAGTGCAAATCTTAACATCTTTAAATCTGCCACATCCAGCTCTAACTCCTGCCTTTTTGTCAATTCCACTCTCTCCAACCCATATAACATAGCTGGTCTCACTACCCTCTTGCAGACCTTCCCTTTCACTCTTACTGGTACTCGTCTGTCACAAATCACTCCTGACACTCCTCTTCACCCACTCCATCCTGCCTGTACTCTCTTCTTCAGCTCTCTTCCACACTCACCATTACTCTGAACTGTTGATCCCAAGTATTTAAACTCATCCACCTTCACCACCTCTACTCCTTGCATCCTCACCATTCCTCTATCCTCCCTCTCATTCACACACATATATTCTGTCTTAGTCCTGCTTACCTTCACTCCTCTTCTCTCTAGAGCATATCTCCATCTCTCCAGGGTCTCCTCCACCTGTTCCCTACTCTCACTACAGATCACAATGTCATCTGCAAACATCATAGTCCACGGGGATTCCTGTCTGATCTTGTCTGTCAACCTGTCCATCACCATTGCAAATAAGAAAGGGCTCAGAGCTGAACCTTGATGTAATTCCACCTGCACCTTAAATGCATCCATCACTCCCACTGCAGACCTTACTGCTGTCACACTACCCTCGTACATATCCTGTAGCACTCTTACATAACTCTCTGACACTCCCGACTTCCTCCTACAATACCACAACTCCTCTCTAGGCACCCTGTCATATGCTTTCTCTAAGTCTACAAAAACACAATGCAACTCCTCCAATATTAGAAAAAAAAATAAAATAAAATAACAGTCTCAACAAAATACAGACAAACAAATGTTTAAGAAGAAATGACAAGGGAGTTCCAAAAAGAATTCAGGAACCCCTGAAAACCAAGCATAGTCCTAAAGTCAGAATGACTGTTTAAGGGGCCTTGTCCTCCACTCTCACCAGGCTGGCCTCTTTTTCCTTCTAGAAAGTCTGAATCTCCACATTTCTCTTTGGCAATAGATAGTTTCAGACAAATGGGTTCTGAAGATTTTCCAACAAGGTTACAGATGTCAGTAGAAGGAAATCCCTTCTTTTCAGGGGGTATTTCCTCAGCCACCAGACCAGCCATTTTATTCCACCCCATCCTCTATCACATGTTGTCCTAGAAAGTGATAGAACCAGTTCCTCCTTCCCAGGCTGGAAAATATTTTTATTTAAGGATGTTTTTAGTGTCAAAGAAGGAAAATGTTTGGAGACCAGTTCTGGATCTTTCTCCCCTAAATGTGTTTGTGATAGTGCCTAAGTTCAAAATACTGTCACCTCACAACTTACTGTCTCTCCTTCCTAATTCAAGTTTCCTGGTAATATTAGATTTAAAATATGGTTATCATCACATCCTGGTAATATTAGATTTAAAATATGGTAGTCATCACACCCCTATTCATCCAGACATCAGAGGTTTCTTAAGGTGTTGTGTGCCTGGATCATATTATCAGTTCTCTGCCTTACTCTTTGGACTATCCACTGCACCAAAAGTGTTCTCAAAGTATCTAGCACCAGTTATAGCTCATTGCAGGCTAAGGGCATCCACATTTTCCCATATTTAGATGACTTGCTTATCTTTGCAGAATCTTTTTCAAAGTATCAGGAATTTCTCACTTGGGTGAGAGATCTCTTACACAAGCTGGGGCTCAAACAGAAAGTTCAAAACTATTTCACACAGGATTGTGTTCCAGGGGTGTCTGCTAGACCCCTAAATTCAAATGGTATTTCTTTCATAGGAAAATATAGATCAGTATCTAGATCTAGATCTAATGCTAAGGTTTTCTACTTCCACTTCTGTCATTGTGAGGTTAATACCTTAGGATTTGTGGTCTCACTTAGACATCTGGAATTGTGAAGGGAATACTTCGGGATTTGGGGTCTCATGGTATGTATTATTCTTATCATACCATTCCAAGACTCCATGGGTATGGGAAGAATCATACATACCATGAGACCCAACAACCTTTGCCTTTTCAAATCCCAGTGCTGGGGTTTTTCAGAGGCAGTGGTGGCTGGTGACTTCAAATCGAGGGGGGGCTGCAGGAGACAGCTGAATGGGTGGGGCCAGTGGGAAGGGATGCGGCCAACTAGAAACCACAAACACTGGAACTTTAATTAAATATGCTGCCCTGGGTGCCAAACCGTCATTATGAGAGTCCAATCAAGACAAAATGAAATGTAGAAGAAAAAAAATATTTCAGTGCATTGGCTGCATGACAGCTTGCTTAATATCTAGATGGAAACAAAAAGGTTGTGAGGCATGAAAAAAAATACTTTTTAAATACATTACTGGAATGCCAGTCAAAATCAAGTACAAGAAAAACAAGCAGCACTCATCTCAAACCACGTCTCCTTGCACTGCAGTTCTAATTATAATTTATATTCAGATTTATAAAAAGTACCAAGTAACATGCTGAAAGTAGCAATGAAACCCCTCACTTGTAAAAATGTTTCTTATCTGAAAAAGACCTACTGCCTGACAAGTATCTACTTGTTTCATTAGGAAAACATGATCAAAGTAAAAAATGAACAGCAAACAAGAAACAAGCTCAAGATAAATTGCTTAAAGGATTACTGCACAGGTTATGGACCACACATGATAGATTGGCATTCTGTTTAGTTTATGGGTAAAGCCTGCAAAGATGACTGCAAGGCTCCAACAAAGGTAATGAGCTTCTTAAAATACCGTAATCCTGTCCTTTATTAAATACTGTCATATGCATTTCAATACCCAAGGCTTATACGTTATCTAGTTATGCAAGTATTCTCTGCATGGCAACAACAAAAAGGCTTTCAATGTTGGTAATTCCTTAACAGTAAGCTTACTTGCATCTTACAATCTCAGACAAGCTTACCTGATGGTTATGAAATCATTGCCACTTAAACATAGAGCAACAGTCACTTTCTGAATAAGAAGCATAATCAACAGTATAAAAATATGACAGAAAACTAGAACATTCTGCAAAATCAAGCAAGACAGATGAAAAGTCAATGTAGTACTTGTGTCTACCTTGGATGGGGGGGGGGTGGGTACTCTGCACACTTACACTGTATAACTGCTCCTTGCCTTGCTTGGACACATCCAGAGTCACTACATGGGGGAGTGGGTGCAACATGTATGTCACAACTTGAAATGTCTCTGGCTGACTGCAAAGGCCCTGACACATTTGTCATAATCTGGACAAAGTCAGGCCCAAAATTAAGAACGATATTTAAAGATTGTTCTTATAAACTTTCTAATAGAATAGTAGGTCTTGCATTAGTATGGATTTTCTGAAGGGTATGAAATCTGAAACTCAAATGTCTGTCATTATTTTCTAACTTCAGTCTTTAATGATTTGCCACTCATTTGCCAGAAAACCACAATTTTATGAAAAATGGACCAAAAATGTGATGCAAAAATATAAAATAGCCACACAATACAGCTGGGAAACCATCAAAGAAGGGACACTTTTTAATATTAGCACTGTTAGCTTGAGCAGCTGACAAAATAAACAAATCTACATGCATTTCTGAAATAAAAGTAATCTATAACTCTGATTATCATGTTTTCTTCCAAAATTGACATTTTGTGGAGAAATTAGAGGGAGAGCAACATTTTGAGCCAAAACCAGGGACAGTTGAGAGGTTTGGATATACCCAATTCTATAAAGCATTTTGCACGTACCTCTCAACCTGTTAAAGCAAGAAATATGGACAAGGCCAAATATATTGGGGGAATATACAAACAGTACTAAAAATTGCTCTTGTATAAACTTAGTTGATAGAACAGATCTTGCTTTAGCATGCATTTTTCTGAAGGTTATAAAGTCTAAAACTCAATGTCTGTCATTATTTAGTGACATAATTCATAAATGATTTGCCAGAAAACCACAAATTTTATGAGGAACAAACCAAAAAGAAGTAGCAAAAATCTATTCATTCTGTGAAAATCTGGACAGTTGAGAAGTATAGTTCAGCTGAGCTGGGGCTGTCTGAGTTTGCCATCCTTCCCCCTCACAAAATCATTGTTGAATGGAGCCACCCCCTGTAACCATTCCAATGTCCCATTACTTGGCTATTTCGCCCCGTTTACCACAAACACTGCAATGTGCATACTGCTTTACGTCTATGTTGATTTGGATTTCACTTGAAAGTTTTATTTTGTATTTTACAGCACAAACACTAAAACATCTGCTAAACAAAGCAATGCAGTCCCACAATGAAAATAGACATAGCATTAAAACTCTGCCCTTGAAACCCGCATTCATTGAAACAGCAGTGAAATCAATATTCAACTGCATCTCAACTTTGCAGCACAAGAAATCTGGAAAAAGCCAAAATTTATTGAGGGGGTCAAAAGCCCTAAAACCAGGGACACATTAAACATTGCTTGTATAATCTTGGAAAGTTGCTAGAATAAAATGCTGTGTTACCACTATACATTTTACTGCCCAGGTCCCTGTGTAAAACAGTCAGAGCAACATACCACTATGCCAGATCAGCTGCTTTGTGAAAGAGAGGAAGACTGAAACTTAAATGGCTATCATTTAGTGAATTCAGTTCTCACCATAGCTTTCAACTTCTTAGCACAAAACACCTAGAGAAACCCAGTAATGAGGGAATACAGCCCTCAAACATATTCAGTGAATTCAGTTCTTGCCATAGCTGTCAACCTTGGCACAAAAATCCTGGACGAAGCCAATAATGGGGGAATACAGTCCCAAAAATAGGGACAAATTTCAAATATTCATCTTAGAAACTTAGAAAATTGCTAGAATAAAAGGTTTTGTGTTACTATGTATTTTCTGAAGAATATGAAGTCTGAAATTCAAATGCCTGTTAATTTTATTTGTTTAACATTTGTTAACCAGGAAAGTCTGATGGAACAAAAACAATTTTCAGCAGAGGCCCAGGGAGAAATAAGTCTGAAATTCAAATGCCTGTTAATTTTATTTATTTAACATTTGTTAACCAGGAAAGTCTGACGGAACAAAAACAATTTTTCCGCAGAGGCCCAGGGAGAAATACTGCAGACACATCTTTGTAAGATGGCAGGACAGCAGAGCAAACCCACACAAACACAGGGAGGAGATGCAGACTCCACAAAGAAGGCACCCCAGCTAAGAATCAAACCAGAGAACCTGTAGCTGTGACTGTGAGGCACCATCAAATATTTAAGGAATTAAACATTCAGAAACCTGAAGTCTGAAATTCAAATGCCTGTCAATTTTATTTAACATTTGTTAAGCAGGACAGTCTGACTTGGAACAAAAAACATTTTTCAGCAGAGGCCCAGAAAGAAATAATGCAGACACATGTCTTTGTAACATGGGAGGACACAAACGCAAATCCACACAAACACAGGGAGAAGATGCAGACCCCACACAGAAGGCACCCCAGCCATGAATCAAACCTAAGAACTTGTAGCTGGGAGGCAACATTGCTACCACTGCACCATCAAATATCTAAGTATTTAAATATTTAGAAACCAGAAATATTATGAGGAACAGAACAGATCAAATATGAGGCAAAAATCTGCAAATTCTTTACAAATGGTGGTGGGTAGTGAATTCAGGCCCTTGCCACCTGCATAAAAGGTACAGGGTTCAAGCCTGAGGTATTCCCTACCAAACCACCATGAGTTCTCTCTAGCCACCAGTATATAGCAACTGGGGCATTACACACACACCTTCATCTCTGCCGATGAGCAAACACATCCCTTGATATCCACCTTCATCACTGATGAACACATCCATTGCTATCCACCTTTATCACCGACACACACCTTCATCTCTGCTGATGAGCAAACACATCCATTGATATCCACCTTCATCTCTGCTGACGAGCAAACACATCCATTGATATCCACCTTCATTGCTGATGAGCAAATCCATTGATATCCATCTTCATCGCCGATGAACACATCCATTGAGCAAATCCACCCTGTAATTGCACTGGTGTATGTTAGCTGTTTGCGATTGGTCCGGCGCACCTCATTAGCTGCTAAATGCACCTTGATTGGTTGAGAGTGTTCCCATGTATCTACAGTGTGCGCGCATGTGCCCAGTACTTCCGGTAATGTTTTTGTGTTTCTTTACTTTTATTTATTTTTATTTTCTAGGTGGAAGGGCTGCAGTCCTATAGCATGAGCTGCCCCTGGTCAGAGGAGAAATCAGTTAGTGGAGCCATCAAATATAGCTAAATGTGGGTCTCCCTGTTGCCCTCCACATTTCAGAGCAGTCAGTCACTACAGCTATCTCGGACCTTGCTTGGAGAGCAGTTTCAGGAGGGATAAAAGTGCAAGGGGTGTAGGACATTAAGGAGATCAAGGCACTCAGCTCTCTGAATCATCTTTGGTCCCCAGGAACTTTTCAAGTTGCTACAGAATACCACAGTCATGTGACACATCAACAAACAAAAGTGAACCATGTCATACTCTCCTTTGCAGACTACCCATGGTGGCTTGAGATATAACTTCACAGCACAGTCTCACTCTACAGGCACCCTATATTCAGTCAGAGCAAAACTGTGTGGCAGACTAGTTGGACAGGACAAGGGCAGACCCTTGTGAATTCCTCAAGTAGACCTATTTGCCTCCACTCTGAACAATCAGCTGACAAGATTCTGCTCCAGGAATCCATTCAAGAAAGCCTGGAAGACAGATGCCTTGTATTTTCCTTGGACATGAATGTATTTGTATGCTTTTCCACCCTTTCCACTGATATCCAGGGTATTTCTGAAGATTCAGAAGGAATATCTCAGGATCATTGTGGTGCCTCCCTTGTTGCCCAGTGCTTCTCTTAGAAGTGGCCATGGGGAATTACCACAAGCTTCCTCACAGAATGGATCTACTCACACAATATCAAGGCTGTTTGATACATTCTGACTCTAATCGACTTCAGACACTGCCTGGATGATAGGGTCTTAATTCCCTTTAGGCACCTGCTTATTGAGGACATGTAGAATATACTAATGGAGGCAAGAAAGCCTGCTACTAAAATGATATATTAGCAAAGGGAAAGAGTTTTCTAGATGGTGTCAACAACATAACCAGCATCCATTCAGCATTAGCTGTTCTCCGGTTTTACAATGTGTGTGAGTTACTATCCTGTGGCCTTTCTTACTCCATCAAAGTTCATTTATCAGCCATTTAAGCATATCTGCCCATGGAGCCTCCTCTTTCAATCTATTTGCATGCCAAAATGTTTTTGAAATAGGTTTTGTATAAGAGGCCTCCAAATAAAAAAAAATGGTGGCCCCCTCCTTGGGATCTTAATTTTGTTTTAGACAGTCTAACACGTGCTACATTTGAACCAGCTAACCTGGCTGACTTGAGGTTTCTAACATGGAAAACAGTTGTACCGATTGCTCTGACCTCTGCAAAAAGGGTATCTGAGTTGCAAGCGCTTATGATGAGTCAACCCTATCTCATTTTCCACAGAGACAGGGTTTCTTTGAGAATGAATCATTCTTTTATGCCTAAAGTGGTATCTGAGTTTCCTTTAAGCAAAACTATCCATCTTCCAGTTTTCTTTCCTGATCCTAAAAATGGGGTAGAAAGGATACTGCATACCTTGAATGTCCATAGACAACTCAGATGCTATCTTGGCAGAATGAAATCTTTCAGATATTCTGATAAATTATTTTCTTTTAAAAGTAAGAAGAAGGGGCAACCTGTGTAAAAACAGACTGTTTCCAAAGGGTTCCCCTAAGGCTATTGCCATTTGTTATACTCACCATAACAAAACTATTCCAGGCAGGGTCAAGTCCATCTCTACCAGGGCATTGGCTTCATGTATGGCTTCTTGGAAAGGATTAGATTCTACAAGTACTCTAGAAGCAGCAACTTGGTCTTCTGTACATACCTTTATAAGGCATTACAAGCTTTGATTCCTTCCCTAGGTCCATATCAAACTTTTCTAGACCCATTCTACATGGGGTCCTGGACCCCTTTCCTTCCACCTCACAAGTACACATAGTAAGCTTGTGTAAATTCCCCATATAGCTAAGGCTGCTGCAGCAGTGATTAATATGATGAACATAGTACAGTTGTGTAAGTTGAACTTACCATAACAGTAGATGTTCCCTCCCTTCACCCACCTTGTTTTTGGTGTGTTGTTTATGCTATGGTGTGGACATTTATTTTTTGTTGTTCCTAGCATTATCCTTTCAGGGTTCAGCCTCACTGTCTCTACTGTCATAAAGGTTCTGAATGGTTTGGCACCCAAACTTGTCTTTTTAGACAACTCACTTCATGCTGATTGAGGGTTTGAACACATAGAAGGTCATCTGAAGCTTTAGAAACTGTCCAGTTGTTATATCATTAACAGGATATAACCCATGTAGCCACGGCTGCTGCAGCAGTGATTAATGTGATGAACAAAGTATAGTTTTATAAGTTGAACTTTCCGTAACAGTAGATGTTTGAATGATCTTTGCTGCAGTAGCTGCTCCCTTCCTCCACCCACCTTGTTTTTGGTGTGTTGTTTATGCCAGGATGTAGACATTTGTTTTTTGTTGTTCCTAGCATTATCCTTTCAGGGATCAGCATGACTCTGTCTGTAGGCATGAAAGTTCTGAATGGATTGGCACCCAAACTTGTCTTTTTAGACAGCTCAATTCAAACTGATTGATGGTTTGGGCACATGGAGGGGCACCTGAAGCTTTGTAAAATGTCCATCTGTTATACCCTTAGCAGGATTTCACCCATATAGCTAAGGCTACTGCAGCAGTGATCATTTGGATACTGTTACAGGATGTTTACTTACACAATTGTACTTCCTCCTAATGTTGACAGTGTGGTGCAGGCTAAAACCAGTATGGATATTTGGAAGCCATTTTTTTATATACTCTACTGCTGAATATTTCTGATTCCACCCATAAGCAGACTTAACAGCCTACTCTAGTAAGTTGCTCAAAGAAATGTTATCATCCGAGAATTTTATGGTTCATAATTCAAACATATTTGCTATGGATCAATCTTTCTTTAGTCTAAAAAAGCCTTCCACCCACTGAAACTACTAGGAGAACATAACTCTTTAGTGATCAGAACAGCGTACTGCCTTCCTCCTACTAATTTTAACTTCATATACTGGCAGCAAGAACTTAGGAGTGCCCACTGATTGCATCTTGAAATATAGAGAATATGCTATTGTTTGAATGACTATCTAAATCTGGAGGATACAAAATACCATATCTAACTCCAGCTACCTGAAAAAGGCATTAAAATATAAATAAACAAATAAATAAATAAACCAATAAGTGAACAAATGTGTAAATAACACATATATAAAAGAAAAAATATATATATCTATATCTATATATATATATATATATATATATATATATATATATATATATATATATACTGTGAGAATTTACTTAGAACTTGGAATTCAGCAGACCATTATGAGTGGTATTAGAAAATGAAAAATGCTTAATTCAGCAGCTTTGAATAAGTGGAGGTGAGACAGACATTGTTGTTCTGAGTCAAAAGAGTAGCATAGGTTCAAGCCAAACTGCTGGTTCCCTCAGGGAAAAAAATAATACCATTAGCAGGACTGAGGAATGTAAGAATATGCAAATGTTATGAGCAACCAATGAAACACTTTTCCTGAAGTAAGATCTGGAGATATGCCATAGTTTTGAAACAAAAGGTAACAATGACAGTGTGATTTTCACTTTTTT